>NW_015113506.1:125547-138341 GCF_001443285.1 Poecilia latipinna
GTTGTTAATGCATGTTTGTCTTTACAGATGGAGGCTGTTACAGGATATATAAAGATCAGGAGAACTCACCCACGAAGGACTCTGGAACAATTGAGTCTGCTGTCAGAGCTCAGAAAGTTGTCGGGATACTTTCATGTAAATGTGCAGCTCCCTGGAAGACAAAAGCAGCCTTTCCATTCCAAATTTTAATAGCTGTTCTGTTAATGTAAAAAAAAAAAAAAACACAACAAAAACAAAAAGCCCCTGTAATTTTGCAATTTCACAATTGCAATTCTTCCATTACAGAAATGAAATCAAACTCACGTGAATAAGCTTGTTGAAGTGATAAGTCATTAAAAATCATCACAGTAACAGGTGTAAACAGTTACATGACATATTGATAATTCAGCCATCAGAGGAGGTGTCAGGGGGCATTGGATCATCAAGTTTCTGATCCTTGAGAGTGGCTACGAAAGCAGCATTTTGGGAAAACTGTAGTCACCAATTTCCCAGGATATTTATGGAGTCAACACGTTTGAATGACAACTTTTTATTAACTGTGCAATCCTGGGGAAGCTAGCTGCACATTGTCCAACAAACTCCAAAACAAGCATTTATCCTCTTACTACTTCCTGTTGTCTTCTTCATCATTTTCGCCATAGAAATTACCTTGTTTTCATTAGGAATTTTGTTATTTCAATTTGCAAAATTATATATTTAATGGAAACACAGCTAAAGAGAAAGTTGTAAATGTGCAACAGAAATGTTGTATAAAGGAATACATGAAGTCAAATTGAATTATTTTTGGTAAGCTTAATGAAGTACTGAAAACAAAGCAGCGCCGTAAAGAATGTAGAAGAATATATGGGAATGGAGCAGACCTGAGTGAAGCTGTCCGCTCTCCAGACCCCGACGCAGCCGTCAGTTCAAGTCCTGCCTTTGTTGTATGTCTTCATTTTCTCTCACAAGCTGCTTTCCTGTCAGCTTATTTATTTGTGAAATTTATTCACAAATAAATTTGAGTAAACAAACTCCAACGTCAATGAGAGAAAAATAAAAAATACATAAAAAGCTAAATTAGCTAAAGCTAAACTAATAAGAATATATCCTGTAGGAAAGTCAACTGGCTGAGACCCTTTTCTGTTTCCTCTTGCTCTTCTATAAAACAGCTGTGCTAACACTTAGTGGCACACCAAACCGCAGGGTTATTATTTAGTGAGATGTAGTGATAAGTAAAGCCCAACATCATCACATATTGAGATTCTTCAGCATTTTCAATTCCATTTCATAAGGCAACAAGGAAATGAGTTCAGAAAATGCTGTCGCTTTTATTGTATAACTGCAGAGTTTTTGCTCTGCATACCAGTTTAGATCCTACAGATTTTACATTTACCTCAACTAATGGAAAATAACCTGGATGTTTAAGCATATGGTTTGCCAAAAAAACAAATCGACCACGCTGAAAGATGATAACGTATAAAAACATATTTGTTTGGTCAATGTACTAATACATCATACATTAAATACATCATAAAATAGAACGTTTTGGGCTTTTGTAGACAGGAACCAACTCTGTAGGACAACACTGATGGCTCATTTATTCCACGTTTGTTAAGTTTAATTTGAAGTGAATGAATGTAATTCTATGGGCTCTCACAACTCTCAACAACAGCATATCTTTAATGTATTGTGGCGCTAAGCCGTTCAGTGACTTATAAACTAACAGTATTTTAAAGTCTATTCTCTGAGCTACAAGGAGCCAGTGCAGGGACTTTAAAACGTGGATGATGAGCTCTCTGTTCCCGTGAGAAAGTGAGCAGCGGCGTTCTGGATCAGCTGCAGCTGATGACCTGAGAATCAACTGAAGCCCCATGTTCTACAACTTCACTATTTCCAACTGTCATTGCAACACTTATGTTCTACGAACATACAACCACCTAAAATATTGAAAAATAAATAAATAAATAAATAAATAAATGTGCAGATTACACAACGGACTTGATAGGTGAGTTTTAAAGGTGAAGAAATGAACAGACTCAGTGCAACAGACAAGTCTGTTGGACGGTGTGATCAAAGTCTTTACTGGCGCCATTAATCAGATTCCTCAGGGAAGCATCATCACCAACATCTGCTTGGAGAAAATCAGAGTTTGCACATGAGCCGCCATATGCTGGGCCTGCAGCATCTATGGATGTGTGGCAGCGGTGGTATGGATGGTTGTTTACACTTCTGTATTTGTGAGTTTGTGCATCTGTGTCATTAGTGCAATTAACGGCTCATGTAGAAGAACTGAAGACTCGAATATGTCCCCCGAGTGCTGTGATTATGTTTGTGCTGATGAAGCAGATGCTGCACATGCAAATAACTATGTTTGTTAAATGTGTGCCCTGAAAACATGACAGCAACTTTTTTTTACCTTGTTTTTTTTTAAATGAGGTCACAATCAAATCTTCAAGAATACCTGCATTCAGAATCTGAGTACCAGTCATACCTTCCATTTTCAATTTAAAGCAAAAATCAAAATGTTTAACTGATTTTGTGTGTATGTGTGTTATTTGCTTCTGAATTGGATACAAATACATTTAAAATGTCTTGTTTTTCAAATTTTCCATTTCAGTCTTGCATCAAAACAACAACATGAAAAAAAAAAAAACAGGCATCCGAATTTGATATTTCATTTCTCGGGTTTATATGACCCGGAAATTGCTCTGCATGCAATTGTGGCAGAGCTGGAACCATACACAAATTTAATTAAGGATTTTCAGCACTGATATGACAAGCAGAAACTTCCTCCACACTGCAGCAGATTAACATCCCACAATGCTCAAAAGAGAGGAGGACAAAGTGAACCAGTTTGACATCAACACACAACGACTCTCTGATGCACTGGGAAATATAGCTTTGCAGTAATATTGCCCAGTATACTTTTGTGCTTAATAATGATCATTTAAGCAGCTATTTATTCCTTTATTTACCTGAATAATATTCAGAGTTGAACGTGTTGCACATATCCCCTGGTGTTACTAGATGATCCTCACTTTGGCAGAAAAATGTCCATGTTATGTAAACCCAAGCAATTAAATATTAAAATCAAATTCAAACCTGTGGTCCGCTTTTCTAGTTTGTAGATTTTGATCTACAAACAAGACATTTTTTTTTTTTTATCAGATTCAAAAATAAATAAAAATAAATAAATTAAAAAAAAACATTTTTATGGTTTGAATTTTTGTTGTGAATTGAAAATGGAAAAACTAAATGATACAGAATAATATTCAGGCATTATTACTTCATATTTAAATTGGTAAATTTTAAAAGCCAGAAAAGAGATCCCCACCACTAAAAACTGTTAAATGTAGTTAGGTTATTTTGCATTGTCTGACTTAAATCTAAACTTAAACTTAATCTAAATTAGTAGTCATTTTGTTCTGATCTGTCAAACACTTCCTTCCTCATTGTTGTCAAATATTTCCATTTATTTTCCTTGGATAGCTGCGCTTTCCTTGTAGTTGTTTCAAATCTTACTTAGAAAACACTGACAATGAGAAACTTACCAAATTCTCTCTGGCATCACCAAATTTCTGCTCTGGTGGAGGCAGTATGATGGTGTGGGACAGCATCACTCTTCATCATCATTTGAGGCAAACTAATGCAGATAAATAGTAGTTTATCTGCATTAGTGGATATTGCCTCTGGTTGACATTTGGCAACCAGTGGCAACATCCACTGTTAGCACTATGTGAGGAAAGTGATGCCATGCCTTCACTAAGGCGGTGACCAGCATGAAGAAGTGTGTGTGTGTCTTGTTACTTTGAAATTTAACATTAAAATCCAATAAAGGACTCCAAACAAGAGCCATTAGCAGAATAAGCATTGGCTGAGAGAATTTATTATGGGTGCGACCTGCATGCTTAACTCTGCAGCTCAAACCAGATATTCATTTTCCTTACAAAATATGCCACCACTTTAAGAGAAATAAGCAGGCTTTTCGGCAGTGTGAGATTTATTGCCTAAAAGGATTGCTGGAAAAAAGAAATGATCAACCAAACAAAAAAACAAAAACAAGTTGTTACATTTTGTGCTTACTTGTAGTTTATGTCTGACCGAATGTTCACCTGGGATGCCTCGATGTCTCACCTTTGCAGCGTCCGCAGTTCGCAACTTTCAGTTTCGAAACCATTTCATGGTAATGTTGTCATAATGGGCAGCAAATGACAAGCTTCTGCAGGAAATTACTCTTCAGGCAAATTAAACTGGGCAACCTTTTAGCCTGAATAGTGCACCAGTTTGAATTATGATGCATTTGCGTCATAGCCTTTCAACGACCTCTTCTTTTTAGCTTTTTCCATCTCTTTTTTTCATTTTTCCTCACACTGTCTCATTCTTTTTATTTATGTAATTTGCATGGGTGGATTTAAGACATTGGAGATGAGATTTGTAAATTGGAGGTGGCAGCCTGTTGGAAATCTGAATTGTTGTTTCCATCAGCGATTTGATGTTGGAAAATAAATCTAAGGATGTTTTTGGATATTTAGGCGTTTATATTAGGGCTTTCCACATAATTTGTTGCCTAATTTAACAGTGACTTTAAGTAGAAAAGCTTGGCTGTTCTGGTGTATTATTTCACTTCTATTCTAGTTGCATAATTAATATATATATTACAAAGTACACTTTATTTCCATTGGTTGAGGGTCTATTCTGTGTTTTGGGATGGTTGGCTCCAGTGAGGCATAGCAAGTTTATTTATTTATTATAAATTTTATTATAGATTTCGTATGTTAGTACTAACTTTTGTAAGTCAAAGGCTAAACTTTGCATCCTAGAAGATTCAGACTTGTTCAAAATACCCAATGTAAGTAGAATTATATTTTGGAATAAAATGAAAAAGGTATACATTAGTTTTAGTGAAAAAAATAAAAATAAACTCTTTTGGTTAGCTAGAACCAAAAGAGCATGTTCAAGCTAACTGCAGAATATTAAGAATGATCTTTGTATTCAGTTTTAATTATTGAGTTACATATTTGTTAAAAATAAACCAAACCACTTGAACCTGATCATATTTACACCAATATCAATATAAAAAGTTATGTGTCCAGAGATATAGAGAGCATTAACTTTAACCTTTTCAGGAACTTTGAAACTTTTACATCCATAGCTAATATTTGAGAGGTAGACTAATTAAAATGACTTATCAAAATGTGTAGAAAGATGTCTTACACATTAGACAACAAAGATTGGAAAGCAATGAAGCTATGCTAAGGTTAGCATTAGCCTATTTTTGCTAAACCTTGTATTCAAAGGCAGTCACTAATTTTTGGACTTTTTGAAATTTTCAATATTAAAAGTAGTTTACAGAGAGATTGTTAGAAAAGGCTGTAACTCCATCCATCCATCCATCCATCCATCCATCCATCCATCCATCCATCCATCCATCCATCCATCCATCCATCCAACCAACCATCCAGCCATCCATCCCTCCCTCACTCAACCACCCTGGACAGGTCGCCAGTCTGTCGCAGTTATTTATGTTATAAAAACTGAAATTATGTTAAGGCTCGAGTATTTATGACATTAGAGCATGATAATGCTAGCTAATTAGTCTGAATTATTCAATTACATCAAGAGGCAGAATAAAGTAGATAACGTTGATTGTGCATATCTCCAAAACATATTTAAGATTGTTCACCGTGTAACAAAAACGGAATAATTTTTTTTTTATAGCTTAGTGATAAGTAGGAGTTATTTAACACCGCTAATCTAATTTGTACATCACATTTAAATGTGCCTTTATCTGAGTTTTGGTCTTATTAAGGTGCTCATCATATCAAATCATTTAACTGTGTAAGCAGATATATAACAAATGAGATGTTTCTTTGAGATCATTAACAGACAGTGTGGATCATCATTATGTGTCTGGAGAATTACAATTTTAATTTAAAATACATCAGTTTGCTGTTTGATGCACACTTTAATTTGTTCCATAGGCACTCATAGCAGATGTGTCCAACATTAAAATTCTGATTCTGATCTCATATTTAATAAATATGTTTTAAAGCTGAAATGCTGTTAAAGCCCTGATGATATCCACGCTCATTAATGGGGTACTAAAGCAGGCTTGCACATACTGGTTTTTGTTTCCAGCTTGTTCCAGCTGAAATAATTTCCAAAACACAATTCTTCCCTTCTTTCTTCCTGCTGGGCTTTAATTTACTATCATTTTCCAATCTGTCACTCTTGCTGTTCTGTGATAACACTCTATATGGTTCTGTCAGTCCAATGAAAAAGATGAATTATTTTTTCTGAAATGAGTAATGTCCCAAAATTAACAAACTTCTGTAACTTTTCATCTGACTGAGCAGAACTTGTTGCTGCCTCCGTCCTGATCCATAATCCTCCTCGGCATCGTGACCTCCACTCCTCATCCTGCTCAGACTCTGTCAATAACTGATTTGACCTTTCATGTGAGCAATTAACCCAGACTATTAGCTCTGATTAAATGTTTATCGAACCTTCTGGAAAACAGAGCCCTGTGGGAAAACTATAAAGATGTATGAATATGTATCTGTAGCATGAGCAAAGAGATCTGTCATCACATGGAGATGGTTTCTCTGCTGAATCGGTTTGATGCAATTATGTCTGCATTGATTTGCCGTATTGACAGGCCTGCAGTAACAACTAGAGCTAAATTACAGAGGCTAATTAATATCTGTAGGTTGAAAAATATGCCAATATGCAATGATACAGTTTACAAGGAATTATTTTAATCTCAGCCGATTTACTCTGCAGAGAAAAAGTATTTTCCCCACGCAGATTTGTTCTGTTTTTGTTTTTCCCACACAAAAAATGTCACAAGGAAAATGCAAAGCAGCTTTCAAATGATTTCATTAATTATGTGTAAAAGCCTTGTGAATAAGTTATTGTAGCCCCCTCTGGTTAATTACAAGGAGGTACATTATGATAATGATTATGATAAAACAGCTTTAAATTTCACAAGCTAAACCCAGGCCTCATAACTACCAGACATGAAGAATCAGATCACTTTTAACTTGTTTGACAACATGAAGTAGGCTGAAACATATAAGACTATCAAATTAGGCTCAAGAATATTGTTCTCAAAACAGGCTTGTTGGTGTAGAAAAATATAAACCTGATATTTAAGTTAAATGAAACCTTTTTCTTTAAAATTGCCCTTGCAGTAACCCCATAAACACACCCCAAACAAAAAATGGTTTGACCGTCAACGCAACTTCTGACTTTGAGTTAATTAAGCCGTTCTAGTAGAGTGGAAGCCTCAATCTGTCCCTTTGCTGTGGGTCAGCCTCCATCACTTTGATATAAAGCGGCACAATGATCCAAAACACATCAGCTAAAGTCAAACTCCACCTCAGAATGGCTAAAAAAATCCAGCCTTTCTGTTTCGGTAAGCTGTAGCCAAAGTCTTGGCCTCAAAAACCTCCCAATGTCTCTCTCTATTTTACAAAGAGTGCTGGGACAAAACTCTTCCAAAGTGACTTAAAAGACTCATTGACAGTAATCCTGATGGTCGTTACTGCTTCCAAAGGTCACACATCCGGTTATTAGATTTAGAGGCGATTGCTTTTTCACATTGGCTTAGATAGCAATTCCCCTTTAAGGTAACCTGTTAAGCATATTTTTAGATTTTAGTCTGCTCAGTTCTTCCTACTTTAAGCTCCTTTCAGAAGGAGATCTTTTAGGGCCTCTTGTTCCTTTAAATCCAAATAATTGGAAAGGGCCTCTTGTCCCTTTAAATCCAAATACAATGTTTACATTCGCCTGTGAAAATAGTCGCAGATGCGCAATTATGCAACTGTACATCTTTGAAAAGCAAAAGTAAAGTCTCCTGCACAATCAACAAGGATGCAGTAAGAGGTTTCTGGATAGTAAGTCAACAACAAAACACTCATCTTTGCCAGTAGCCATTGTACAGGCAATATAGCGGTAAAACCAGCTGACCGAATGTGATGGAGCTCCACTTGGGTTGCCGGGTAACAGGCAGTTTGCTGGGGTTGCTATGTGAGGGGTCTGCCAAAATTTTGACATTATATTCCAAACATTTTTTAAAAGGGTTTCCCAGACACCAAAAACATTAAGTTATTGTCAAAAATTGTCTTGGTTGGTTTTTTAAGTGTTTGGTCTGTAGAAAACCAAATGGAAGCACAAAAACATGAAAGATGTGAATTTTGCATAACACATTCCCTCTAATAAATTATCTATAAACCACATTTTGCATTCACCTATAAGAATTGATATAAAAATATGTTTGTTCTGAAACACTTAAGATTGATGTAAAAACCAAAAACAGAGGCTGTAAAACAGCAAAAACTTTTTCAGTTTCTTTTGTACATTTCTCTCTACCCCTCCCTCTCTGCTGTGTTACTGCATTCAGTCTTCTAATTTAGTCCACCATTTTCCATTTTCCCTCGCTCTATCATTATACGTTTGTAGCCTGAAGTGCTCATTTTTTGTCCTTTAAAGAGAGGCCACATTGGCTCAATTAGATGGACACTTTCATCTGATGCGAGGCGGAGACATTGATAGTTTCTGCAGAGATTGCATGCTTTATCATTATAGGAGCACTACTGAAAACCATATTTTCTTCCTCTTCTCCCCAGCGGCTGCGGCAGCTTAAACGGGACATGCTGTATTATGTACCAACTCGGTTTAATTTCAGCAAACAGCATTTAGGCAGTGCAGCTGTGATTGGAGCTGTCAGTCACTTCTAAGCTGGTTGGAAGAGAGAGGAATGTGGAGAATAAAAATTCCTAAACAGCCACAGTCATCCAGCTGGTAGTGGGAGTTGTTCGAGAACATTTCCCAGCATGCACTAATTTGAACAACTTTCAATTTCATGACTAAAACTCCTTATAGACAATTTAGGCAAATTGAAACGAAAGTCATTTTGGAAGTTTGCAATCATTCTAATCTCTGGCTAAGCTTCAGTTGGATTCCTTTTGTTAGATGTGCAGGGTCTTTGAAACTCATCATCGCACACTACTTGACGTTGACCCTTACACAATGAGAACGATGTCGGTCAGGCTCTTGTTAATGAAATGCATTTAAACTTTGATGGTATGCATAATTACGGAGCCCCGTGTTGTGTGTGCCTGGTAAGAACCTTGAAAATGGACAAAAGGAAAATCTGTTCCTGTCCTTCCAAAAGGAATCTGAGTCCCCACATTCCAACACAAAGGCATCAGCTCCATGACATACAGGCTCTGCTTTGATGTTGGTGCAATCTGTGCAACACTGTGTTGTTTCCATTTGCAAGAATTAAGCAAATATGGAAAAACGTCTTCATATTTGACACCAGGAAAATCTGTTCCTGTACACACAAGATTTAATTCATTACAATCAAAATTGTATAAATACAGGCTCCAACACAGGAAAATGTGTCTAAATGACTCATAACATGTGGAACTTCAACCACTTAACCATCAACAATATTTAGACCAAGGGGAGAAAATGGATATTAATGGATTGGACCCTGGATTGGATGCTTTGGAATTGCCAGCCAATATTCTGTCAAAAAGCATGCATTTCAGTATCTCAAGATGAATTTTCTTTCAAATATTTCAGATATACTTAATGGAAAAAAATATGCAAATTTGCAGAGTTACATTTCACAGAACAATCTGATGATGTGAATCTGCAAATACTGAAAATAATGAATCAAGGAAAATACAAAATAAAAGTAAAATATCAGACAAAGTCTTTAGAATCATAAAAGACCAACAGGTCAACTAGGAAACTCTCCCAACAAAGCAGATTTTAATAGGACCTCATCCCAATCTGAAGTTATTAGGGGGAAAGAAAGAAAGAAATTAAGAAAAAAAAGAAGATTCAAAACCAAATCTAAACCCAAAACCCAAACAGCGTCCTGTGGTTTATGACTAGATAGGATCTGTTGATACAAATACTCTGATCTCTGTTTCCCAAAATACTCCAGACCTGGGAATACTTCATGTCTTCATACTGTAAAGAAGCATTCCTCTAACTGCGTTGCATTGAGGCATTCTGAAACACCAGTGATCAGACTAAAACAGATGGGCTTGCCAGCTAAGGCCTCTCCAGCCAGTTTGCTTGTGTGTTTGAAATTATTTGGGGAGGAGAAAGGACCAGTGAGAAAGATCCACAGTGGCAGTGGGCCTGAGCCGGGCGTCCCCAGCCACCCACCACGTTGCAAAGCAGTAAACAGATATGACAGCTCTCGGCAAGACGGGGCCCTCAGTCGCAGATTTCCATCTCCCCAGGCGAGCTCTGTCCTGCCGGCTCACCTCACTGTGTTTGCTCAAAGAAAAGCCCCGGCAGCTCAGCTTAACACCAGAGGAAAGCTTAATATAATTCCCCCACTTTCACAGATCTCATCTTCTTAAATCTCTGCTAAGTGGGAAGAGGAGGGAGTGGAGAAACATGCCAGTCAGAGTTCCTCTTTTCCGTGAATCTCACCCTCCCCTTCTTTCTCCTTCGTGTGTCTACAGTAATGAGCAGAGCAGTGCAGAGGTTTTAGCTCCTCTTCCTCTTCTTCCTACTCTTCCCTTTTGCTCAGACCTAGCCTTTCTGGGAGAGGAGGGAAGCAGAAAGCTGTTTACTCAGTTTTCACTCTCATTATCTGCAGCAGCGAAGGTCAGTCTGTCGATACACCCGGGCGTGCTGCTCTTTAAGACGACGGGTCTTTCAGAAGTAGTGAGTAAAATCATCAAAAATTAGGAGCACTTCTGCCGTAATTGTTAATGTCAAGCTGTGAACTCAGCAGGTCGTCTGGCTGTAAAGGTGCTGGGGTTGAAACGCCATGGAAATGAAAGGGTAGGAATACCTAAAAAGGTACTCAACCGCAATTGGTATCGCTTAACATTTTTCCCCCCAAAATATCAACTTTTGCATATTTATGACAAGACAGTACAGTCAGCGGTATTTTAAATGGGATTATATCCAGATTATATCCAAAAGCACACATAAATAGAACTTTCAAGAAAACAGCAGTGTGCTTAAATATACTGCTCAAAAAATAAAGGGAACATTTCACTTTAATTTTGTGTGTGGCTCCAAATCCAGGCCTCCATTGGTTAATAAATTTGATTTCCATTGATGATTTTTGTGCGATTTTGTTGTCGGCACATTCAACTTTGTACAGAACAAAGTATTCAATGAGAATATTTCATTCATTCAGATCTAGGATGTGTTATTTGAGTGTTCCCTTTATTTTTTTGAGCAGTGTATTATTTTATCAATCAACTCAGTTTTTATCTATATAAGGCCAATCAGTCAGTCCCTCCAGTTTTTTTGCGAAAATTCACTCAAAAATCAACACATGCACATTCTTTTTATTGAATTCGAAATAATATGAATATAGACTGTTGAGAAAATAAATTTAAAATAAGCTAGTTTTAAAACTTAACATGTCTTGATTTAAATGGCCTAATTGTGGTTTTGAAATTAGTAATGTATTCTGACTTTTTGACCTTTATGTTACTTGTAGTTACAGCAGATGGTTTGCTAGGATCGTTTGAACTGCCTTTTGTCTGTGGGAAAATACAGTGGAAGTTGTAGCTTTTCACACTCATCTGTGAAAGGCCGTAAACACAGCAGGGGTTTCTAGCTTCAGATAGAGGGTCAGAGATAGCTCCTGGTTGGATGAGCAAAGATACGCCTTATTTGAATAAATTAAAGAAAAGAAGATAAAACTTTCTACACAGAAGTAACAAATCAGATTTGCTCTTGCAACTCTCCAAAAGATGTCTTTGGACGTCTTTGCTTTCTTTCCTTCTTTTCCAAGTCTGTCAGGTAAATGAATGTATGTCTCCGTCGTTCTGCAGTTTCTGGTGTAAGTTTGTGCATTGTCTTACTTCTAAGTTTATGCATTGTCTTATATTGGATTAAACTCTGTAATTCTGTGATGTCAACACGCATTGTTGTTTTCCTTGTGGCTACACGCGGCCCGCCGAGAGGACCTGGGATCCAGAGGAAGAGAGAGAGCCAGACTTTTTCCAAAGTTAACTATTTTAGATATTCTTCCTTAACAAGGCTCAAACATACTAAAATATGCCTAAATGTCTCCACACAAGTTGCACCTCAACTGTTTAGCCAAAAAAAAAAAAATCTTTAGGCTAATCAGTGCCAGGGAAAAGGAATGGTGCTTCTGGATTGGCTGCTTTGCAAAGATCAGCCAATAGCATGTCAAGTAGCATTGCAGCTGTGCATTTCAGCCATTTCACAACATTGTCTACAATCACTTTGCAAAAGAAGTCATTTTAATTAAATCACATATAAATTCCAACTGGTCAGATACCAAATAATACATTTAGCAGGGAAAACTAGTCAATAGGTGAAACATTTCTATCTAAGGAAACCCAGCAGATTTCATGCCTCACTGACTGTACAGCAGCCCCTCATGCTGTGCACATATTTTCCATAAATAATCTGGAGTCATGTTTCACAAAAACATCCATGGTGTATGTGGGGTTCAAGTGTAGTCTGATCATCAAAGAAATGGGATTTCTAAATAAATAGAAAAAGAGAGAGTGATTACTAAATATGACACATTTCCTAAATGTTTGGAGTTTATTGTTTTCTACTTATATCCAGAAAACAAAATATTGTGGATTGAACAACAATGACTGGATTTGGCTCATTCTTTCTTCAAATATGCTCATGTAATTATCCAGCTTTAATGAATTATTGTTCCCAAGTCTGTTTCTGAGTAAAATGTCTTGATGTTTGCTTAGAAGTGGAAGTGAAAGCAGAGGGTGGTTAATAAAAAAAAAAAAAAAAAAAAAAAAAAAATTAAAAAGACCTTTTTT
>NW_015113506.1:141437-145528 GCF_001443285.1 Poecilia latipinna
TTTTTTTAAGAAAAATTTTTTTTTTTTTGCTTAGAAGGGAAAGGAAAAAGAGGGGGGGTTTAAAAAAAAAAAAAAAAAAAAAAAAAAAATTGAAAGTACTCTGTATATTTATCTGTTTTTTTTTTGTTTTTTTTTTTCTGGTTCTGCAATTAATATTAAAAAAAAAAAATAAAATCTCAGTTGGTCATTTGACTGAGATGCCCAACTCAGTCAACTCAGCTTTCTGAAGCCACTCTGGCTCATTATAGCAAGACAAATAAATGTGTTGAGGGTGAAGTGTCTGATGTGGAACTGTTCAGCTAATGTTTAAGAGTACGTTCAGATCCCAGCAGGTCAACATTGTGCCGTGTCTAAATGTCAGCGTCATTTAGTTCTCCAGCGTCCTCCCGTCTTTCCGCGTCTCCCTCTCTGGTTCGCTGTCGCTGCCTCGCCGAAAGGTCACCTGCTCAGGAGGATCAGGGGCCGCCTCGGCCTGATCTCTTCATGATGGAGCTGACACTCGAAGCACATCAGTAAATATGTACTCCGGCTGCTGAGTCCCGACCTCCTGCACGCCTTACTCGCTATGAAAAAGGTGGAGTAGCTCTCATACCATAGACTTCATCTTGTCAAACTCAAAAAAGGGCTGTGCGGAATCAGAGGAACACTGGAGAGCTTCTCTTCAAAGTAACCGAGGGCGTGAGATGAATCGTTTACTCTCAGCACTGCTTGCAGAAAAAAAAGAAAAATGACAAGGATTCTCATTCTCCATTTTGTTTGCCTTTATGCTAGGCTAATATTTGCCAGGGAGTGGATTTACTTGGGTAAATGGTTCTGTGTTCAGTTAGATTGAGCTGGACCCGACTATGCTTTTGTTTATGGCTGCAAGATGAGTTTTATTTTGAATTAAAATGAATAAATGATGAATCCAACATTTTATATTTTAAAGTAGTAACTTTTTTTTTCTTTCCTCACCTGAACCAGACAACTTTTCCTTTTTAATGTCCTTTATGAGAAGCAAAATTAGGCTTTTCCCCCAACTTCTTCAAATTTAGACAGGAAAGTCCATATGATGAGGTTATGGTTTGGCAAGTTTCTGATGGACAACTCATATTTTAAGGTAACATTTTAAGGAAAAATTAACTTTTCTTGTATGGCTTCATGGAAATATGAAAAATCAGCCAATATGTCAGTAAGAGAACTGTGGAACTCCACACCTTTAGTCCATTGTGGAGTACGATTTTGGATGTCTGAAGGTGACATGTCCTTCTGTTCAAGCAGTTTTATGGAACTGAACGAAGTAAAGATAATGGGAATCCCCAATTCAAGAAGAAGACGGGTTCTTTGTCCCTGAGATTAATGTGTATCAGTGCAAACTGTGGAAATTATCCCCAGAACTAAAGGAAACGAGGAGAAAAATGAGGAATAAAACTGGTTAGTCTTAATTCTCAGAGAAACAACTCAAATGCTGACATGGACTGAAAGGAGAGGAAAAGGCCATATTGACAAGCACAAAATAAACAACCAGTTTATAGTTTGAAAATGCAACCAGGGACAAATATCTTAGTTATTGAAGACATGTCCTACGGTCTGATAAAACATACTGACGTAAGAGACTGCATATTTTGGCACCAATCCTCTACCAAATTCATACACGGCTAGTATGTGGATCCATCCATCCATTTTCTGAACACCCTTGTCCCTCAGTGGGGTTGGGAGGGGTGCTGGTGCCTATCTCCAGCTAACGTTCCGGGCAAGAGGCGGGGTACATCCTGGACAGGTCGCCAGTCTGTCGTGGGGCAACACAGACACACAACCATGCGTGCACACACACACACACCTAGGGGCAATTTAGACAGACCAATTAACCTAACAGTCATGTTTTTTGGACTGTGGGAGGAAACCGGAGTACCTGGAGAAAACCCACGCATGCACAGGGAGAACATGCAAACTCCATGCAGAAAGACCAGGGCCGGGAATTGAACCCAGAACCTTCTTGCTGCACGGCAACAGCTCTACCAACTGCGCCACTGTGCAGCCCTAGTATGTGGATACCAATACTAATATTATTAGTTAAGTTTGATACATCCAGCTTCTGATATATTTTTTCTTTAAATTATATCGTTAAACCTCAGAAAGAATTTGAATGTTTATGCATGTCTGTGAACAAAATACTTTCATAACATTTTAAGATAAACAGAAACAAAACAATAGTATGTGTTTTCTAAATAAACAAAGTGCAAAGATTTATCATTTGAGATAATATTGAAACAAAATCTTTCTTTGAGGTAGAGTTAAGAAACTACAGCAATAAAATAAAATTTTGTAAGGGAACCTGAAACTGAAGTATCAATCTGATACAGACACTGACTCGGTACTGATAATATCGATAGTTTGCAGCAATCCGCCCTCCTCTAACAATGAGATGCTTGGCATTATGAGAACACCAAGAACAGAGGAGATACAAAATAAACAAGATTACATTTTTGCAAAGAAACTCAGAAAGAGATTCTTAGATTACACACAAGTAAAACTCAAAAATTTGCTAAAAAAACTAACATTTTTTCAGAAATCAGAAGTCAAATACTTTTGACCTTTGAAACGTAGAAATATCCACGTTTTTTTTCTCAAAATTTTCTGAGATTACTCTCAAAATGTCAGGTTTTTGGCAGATTTTTTTTTCTATCTACAATGGTGCTAAATGCTGAAGCAGATCAAAAACATGCTAGTCAGATTTAAAGGGCGCTTTAAATATACTTTGGAAATATGTGTAATCCTTCAAATTTGAAAAAAGTGACAGTCTTATTATTCTGGTATTCACCAAAAAGGATTTTGATAATCCTAACTGACCTTAAGCAGGAAAAGTTTAGTCACATTTAATATGAGACTAAGTAAAAATGTGCCTGAAATTCATCATACTTACTTAAGCAGCACGTTCAGAACATTAATTCTGATATAAGTAGTTCAAATTGCTGCATTTGGGTCAAAGTGATCAAAAATGTAAATGAAAATCAAAATTAATAATTATTAATAAGTAAAAACGTTTCCACCGGCTTGGTTGGAGCACTCAATTAGGGCTGAATACTTATTACACAAATACATTTTTCAATTAATGCCAGAGTTAAAGTAGTCTTTAGTGCCCTGAGGGACACCAGACACATTTTACACACTCTTGGTTCGGTGTGACCACTCAGCTCTGCAACATGCTGCTTTTCATAAATAAAATGCTTTCACCTTGTAAATCCTGTCTTTAATGAGCAACCTGCCTCCTCTCTAACCCATTACCATTTGAATGGTCATATTGCTCATGATATGCAGAGTTTGGAGTGCCGGTTTATATACTTTGCACACAAGAAATGTTTTAAGAATCAAACATGCAAATGAGAAATTAGCTGATAATGATCTTACCTGCTTTATGGATGCAATTTACAAAAGTATCTGGTTATAAAACTCATGAGGAAAACTACAGCAGCTCAGGAGGGACACTGAAAGCCTAAAGCATGAATCATTATTTATAAAAAGGGCCCGTGTCTTATGTGCATTAGTGTCGAATACAAAGTGTGCTGCTCTGTTTCTCCTCAGGCAGCGTATGAATATAAATGATGGCATTTTATTCTGTAAGAATCCAGGCACGAGCTCGGCGCTCACTCAGACACTCACATTATGTAGCTGTCTGCACAAAGCCAACAAGCAGCACAGAGAGACGGATGTTAAAAAAACGCCTCATGAGCTTTAAAAAAAAAAAACATCCAGAGTGCGTGGTGTGTGGGTGTGTACGTGTGTTTGTGACAGAGGGTCGTGCTGGTTTTGGTGTGGATCTGAGTGGAGTTGTGAGTTTGAGACGCTGCAGATGTGTGATGGTCTGGAGGAGGAAACAGGAAGTCATGTTTGTTCACAGGAATCCTGTAACTTCTGGAAAAGTCACAGACTGTCTGGGATGACTTTTAGGCATGTATGATGTTGAAAAACAAGATTTTCAGCTGTTATCCCGTCCGTGAGTTGTTTCCGTCAGTTTGTCCGTCCAATCATCCAACATTGATCCACTCATCCAATTGTTCGTCTATCTGTCCATCATTTAGACCACATGTGTCAAACTCAAGGCCCGCGGGCCA
>NW_015113506.1:150102-171475 GCF_001443285.1 Poecilia latipinna
ATTTAGACTAACCGCTGATGAAATAGCTCCTTTAAATAATTCAAACGCAAACTTTCATATTCATGATGCATAATTAATTAACTTAAATTTTATATCAATAAACAACCTGTATTGAAATATCTGCTAATTTGGGTCTAAAATATGAACAATCCAACAGCTCAAAAACAGCCAATTTAACCAATGTTATTACTTTATACTCGGCTTCAATGCATGATGATCTTTCCCTGTGTCTTCTGAAACTCAGAGGGTTTCAGAGTTTCTCTTTATAACTGCAGTTTAGGAGTCAGATAATGATCTACTACATTAAGCCGGGTTCAAACCGAATGAGTTATTGCAGATAAAAAACCTTTGTCATGATCTTCATCTATCATTCAAAGATCTTTGTTTGGTAGCTGTTTAGTATTTCCAGCAAACCAAGGATTACTCACCAACTCTTTTTTTTTAACTATTCAAAGATACCATTGTTTAATTGTCAAACTTAATACCTGCTGACATATCAAACCTCATTTGAATCGTTGTGATTACAAAAATAGGTTTTCTATAGGTTTGTTTGAACATCCTTGTGATGCACTCCAGCTCAATAAAATATTTTTACTCTTCTTATGAATGTCCTGAGCTTCAAAAGTACCATCAGAAAACCCACTTCATTAATTTGTCCAAAGGCCTTTAAAGAACTGACTAAAACCTGCAGCTGCATCACTTTTTCGTACGAGTTGTGAAAAGTGCTGGATATCCTTTGATGTTTCCTTTCATCTTTTGTCCCTTTTCTTTACAGGGACTTTAAAAAAGGTTTTGGGCAAATACCTTAATACAGATCACCAAGGAACAAAAGGATGTTGATAATAAAGCTCAGATTAAAATTAGTCCCTCGCTGTGATGTGTAGGACATAAGATCGGCTAGTCTATTAAGTGTTGGCACATTTTAGATGTGTTATGATTGCACAAAGCTGTAGAACCCAGGGAAATTTCTCTTGACCCTTTAAGACACATGAATCAGGGTCCAATCAGACTTCAGGGGAAGACATTTTATCTCAGGAAAGAGTAGAGGAACAAAGTGGGAACAAAGTTTCAAAATCTACAACAAGAATCCATTTCATCATCTGCAAACAGCATTTTGCTGTTTGCAGCAAAATGCAAACAGCAAATTTAAGCCCAATCATCAATGAAAATCAGATGGCTTTACACCAGTTCTATTCTCATAAATTAGTAATAAAGTAACATTAACCCAACCTCAGGCAAATGCGTAATTTTTACAAATGTTAAATAAAGCCAGATTTACCAGTAATATAATGAAAGACTGTAGAAAGGCAAATAAGTTGTGAAAAGGCAATGTTTAGGTTTATGGCCAAATTGTGGACATTTTCTAAATCTCATTAGGGTGTACCCTGCCTCTCACCCAGACTGATCCCCAGTCAATCACAGGGAGGAAAATTTAAGGGAAATTAAAAAAAAAAGAAATTGTAAACTTATACAGAAAGACCTCAGGATTCGAGCCCAGGACCTTCTTGCTGCAAGGTAACAGTGCTACCAACTGTGTCCCTAGGTGTTTGGAGGGTAAAGTTTTCAGTGCCAAAAGGGAATCTAAACCCCAAACCAATTTTATTGCACATAAGCTTTCTAAATTGGTTTTAATGGTGTTATCTTTATGGTTTTGTGCAAATTCTGACTTTTAGTGGAAATTTGTTTAACTCTACAATTTCCTTTTGGCTAAAAAAGGTACGGTATCTAGATTTGTTGCTTGTTGCTTTTTTTTTGAAAAAAATAAATAAATAAAAAGATGTCATCAGAAGGGTCTGAAAAGTCACTCAATATAGCAACAAAGTCGTTAAGTTGGCAACAGTTCATTCCCTCGTACTGACCATAACCCTACTTTAACCCCTCCACTCATCCCCACACTTGGCCACGACTCTCAGTGTCTCTTGGCTCCACCCACTTTGGTGGATTATTTCTAAATGTGTCTGGGTGCAGACTTATGCATTTACATTGAGTTTAGTTTGGTTCTTGTTCATCTTGTCTCAGAAGAATCATCCCCAAAGAGGAAAAGGCAATAAGCTAGCATAACCCTGTTGAGGTGAAATTGACAAAAATGATGCTGTTACACGAGCTCAGTTTCAAAAAGGTTAAAATAAAAAAAAACTTCTTGTTTTCAGGAGAATTAAAGTGCTGAACTTTGGTTGTGAACCAGATGACATTTTTAAATGACTGGTTCTAAAAGTGTGATTTGATGAATAATTCCTCATCACCTCTAAGCCTACAGTGAGATCCTGGCTAACACTTGCCTACCAACTAGTTCATTTTATGCTTGCAGGTGTAATATACCATCTTTGCAGCATGGAACACCTTTTTGTCTTTCCCTGGCCTTATTTTTTAATGTCAGAGTCTCTGCGATTCTTGCTCACATTCCTTTCTTTTCTCCCAGGAAGGTCTCAGACAGAGGAGTCACAAACCACATTAACCTTTAAGAGCTAAAAATCAATGTCCTGTTGTTAATTTGTGCTAATTTGCTTCCACTTAGTTTTACAGCAGGCTTCTTCTACCCTCCCACCCTTAATTTTACAACATCTGCTTGGAGCTCATGAGAACATATGGCAGCCCTATCGCCTGCACGCCTGCAGGCATTAAGTAGTTTTGTCGTTCTTTAATATATACCTTCACTGGCCTGAGGCCAGTTATGCAGCAAAAAGAACTTTTTGTTTTTTTTACATTTTGCCTCAGTGGATAAGATATGAGGACAGAAAGGTGTAAATAAAGACCTAGTAATGTGAAATGTCCTTCTGTGCTCACTGCACCTGAATAAATCAAGTGTGGCTGGAATTTAAAATAACCAATTATTTTAATATGCGAGTCCAAACCTTTTATAATCGGGCCTTTTTTTAACTCTTCCACATTCTGCCCCACTAAACCACAAACCTCAATACAAGTCTTTGGAGTTTAATGGCGTAGACCTCCACAACACTCATACTGGATGGAGACGTCAAGGTTCATGCTAGATTTAGGTCTGGCCTTTGAGTAGGCCAATCTGCCATGACATGAATTATGCTTTAATCTAATTTTAAGGTCATAGTTCTTCTAGAAAGTGAAATTCCAACCCTTACTCAAAGTTTACAGCCGACTCCAGCATGTTTTCTTTCAGCGTTAAATCAAACTTATCAGCTCTGACTTTTTTCCCCTGGTCTTGCAGAAGAAAAGCAACATACTACCAACATGGCGACTGCAAGTTCAGAGTAATATGCAGTCAGTTTTTCATTATAGAAAGATTTTCCTATGTAGTTCAAAAAGCTAAATTTTGGTTCCATCTGACAGGAACACCTTCATTTAAAAGCTTCAAGGCTTACAGCAACCTGAAAGTTGGAATTCTTATGATTTTACTTGAAACTATTGTCTTCATCTTGGCACAACAAACTAGTGCAGTGCATAGTTAAATGTCTTAAGCTTTGAATCTTTGCAGTTATTTCAGAGTTGCCTCTTCCCCCTTAGTCTTAACTTTTTCTCTGACAGATTGAACTGAGCTCTGTGAGATGTTTAAGAATTTATCACTAAATGATGCTTGACACGTCTCCATAGCTTCATACCTGACCTGCTGAGTTTCTTTGTCTTAATGATGCTGTTTGTTCCTCTATGTTCTCTTTAAAACCTCTGGGGTCTTCACAAAACACTGAGGTTCGAGTTGGAATTAAACAGCAGAGTGAAATTATCCATTTGCTGACTTCTGAACTCCATTGGCAGTTTGCTTTATTTTGGGGTATCAGAGTGAAGTGGGTTGAATACAAATGCAAAAGATTTTTTGCAGACTTTTTTAATGGAAACACTGCTAATGAGTTCTTCAGCAGCTAAAACCAAAAGCAGTAAGTTACAGAAAAAACTGAGGAAAACCTGAACTAAGTGGCTGGGTGATTGTAAGTGAAAAGAAAAATTTTACCCCCAGTCTTTCAATTCAATCAACATGGGTCTGAACAATTGTATTATTTTTTCCCCAGTCATAGATGATTGAATTGTGTAAAATTCTAAATGATTAATCCTTAGAACTAACAGCCATTGAACTCAATAGTGCCTAAATTCACCGACATTCATATTTAGTATTTGTGGAAACAGGCTTCTTGAAAATTTGGAGCACTGTCCGCATTTGTTTATCAGGCTGCTGCAGCGTCACCCTCTGACCTCTCCGATGTAGGTGAGCGGCGAACAAGAAAAGGCCAAATCCCACTGAAAGCACCATCTGAAGGCAGAAACTTGCGCATCTGTTTTTGCATAATAATCATCTCTCAAGCCTGTTTGTCGGCTCATAGGTTTGCAGGAGAGTGCTTGCAAGCGTGTGGGTGTGTGTTCAGGGTGCCTACTTAAAAATCAACAGCAGAGTTTGTCCTCTTGTTATTGCTGTATCTCATGCAGATAATTCAGAGTCACGCTGCATTTAGTAGTCAGTCCTGGAATGTAAAAAAAAAAACAGGACCTGTATCACAGAGATTTCTGAGTTCGAGACCTGGTTGTTAATCGAGTGTAGAGAAAGTGAATAAAGTTGGAGGCTGAAGATGTAAAAAATAGGGACAAATTCAGGGGGGAATCCAATTTTAGTTTTAAGTCAGCTTTCTTGCAGGATCGGACACAACTCTAAATGGGAATTGTAAGCCAACAAAGAAAATCTGAATAGTTAATATTCAGTAAAAACATGGGGCATGTCAGCATTCAAAAAATCACTGTGGCTGTAGATATTTCTGTAACAAAACTGTCATTCTGTGTCTCTGGGTGGATACCTACAAAGTCATCAAGGAACGTTGCACACTGCATAAGTACAAAATCTTACAAAGTATTTTTTGTCCAGTTTCCACACTCAATATCTTAGTAGACTAGAAATAAGACAAAACTAACTTAAAGGTAACTTTTCAGCACAGTATAGCAGTTTGTTTCTGAGGTGGGTCTAAGATGCTGCCTGCTCTGCTCTACATGATACAACCCCACTGTAACCTAAAAAGAGACATGATTGCTGGAAGAGACAAATGGCGTTTAAACATGGATAAATGACAGGTGGAGACATCAGCAGCAGTGAGGGCTGGTTTATAGGTTGGATTTATAAAACCCATTCATACATGATGTGCATCTTAGATTCATTTGTTTTCTAATACTTTACAATTTAAGATCCAGCTCTATTTTAACCAACAAAATTGTGTTTCTTTTTAACATCCTGGATGGTGTGAAAAGCTTCCCTGTGTTCAGTCTTTCTCCCTTTTTACTGCTTCTCTTTTTCCCATCATCCCACCTTCTGTTTCTGTTTCCCATTATGACTTCTGCCTCTTTTTGTGGTTAATAGTCAAGTATCTGCCTGTGAAGCTGATGAGGCCCATTAGTGTGAGTGAGCCGCAACAAAGGAGGATCACAGCTCTGCAGTGTAATGTGATGAGCTTCCTCTCACTTATCAATTCCAGGAAGCATTAGAGGAGTGCAGGAGGAAAAACTCTAATTTCATACACCTATAATTAAATGACACAGACGGCTTGATAGTCCCTGGACCATTGTGAATCCAAATTACACAATGTAATGAAGGAAAGCCCTTTGAAAATGAAGGTTAGGCTTCAGAGATGCTTGAACTTCTTAGTACAAATTCAAAGAGGAAGTAGTCATTGGATAAGAAAACCTGCAATATTAGCTTTTCACAGTTGTCCATTCCAGAAAAAAAATATTCAGTACATAGGTTTTTAAGTCAAACAGGTTAAACGAAGAGCAAGCTCATATAACAGTTAAGTAATATTCAGAGGAATGTCTGAGCAGGCCACAAGATGAACAAAATTGTTTAAATATGTACAGTTTCCTCAGAAAACTTGCTCAAAAGGGGGGTTGCTACTTTTAACCTCCGAAGCCACTAAGGGAGTGAAGTTGCTGAGGAGATGTGAAGCGGAGGAGTCAATCTGACCTAGTTGCCATTACGGCTAACAATACGGTTATCTCTCACAGGTTCCACAATGCTGACTTCATCTTCACAGAGGCCAGCTTGAGTTGTTGACATCAGACTTGTTGACTATCTATGAGTCCAAACATACATCTTTCCATCAAGGTTTTTTTGTATACATTTTGAAGTATCACATTAGAAAATCACTGCATGAAAAGTGTGATTTTCGACAGCTATTGACACCTAGTTCTGCCGTGCGCATGGAGATTGAGGGCTATCGGCAAGAGGTTTTTGTCAGAGTGGAAAATGGTAGAGCACTGCCAAGAATGGTCAAAAACGCTGTGTGTCCGTGTTCCCCTATCAAACCCCTCTCCTTGGGCCTAGCAGGGGTTTTCGTATTTAAATGAAGTTGCTGAGAGCCATGCAAATGCAAATCAACTGTTGAGCGTCGGCCTTTGACTCTCATTCCTGTTGTAGCTAAACCATTTTACCTTCTGTTCACCTGTTTACTAGACCCAGGATCTGGCCAAAACCCCTCAGTGTAATTAATTGAGAAATAATGAGATTTAAATATAAAACAGGCATTAATGCTGAAAATGTTCTAAAGTTACAAAGTCACACAAATGGAACAGGTTTAGTGTGACATTCACCATCCAGCACTGAATACACTTAGCTCAACTTAGGGATATAACCTTAACACTTAAGTATTCATATCAAAATACAAATTTCAGGGTAAATCTGATGATATATTGTCAACTTTGCATGTCTGTCAAGCTCATCCAAGATTGTGTGGTGGAATGCAGACAGAGCCACTGCTGTACACATTTCCAAGAGAAGTGTTTCTGCCAGCATGAAAACACTGAGCTTTACATAAAGCATCAGTTGTGTCATCATGACAAAGTTCCAATCATTTGCACATGTAAAATTTTGGTCATTATAATATCACAGGCAGATGTTCATGGCATACTAAGTTGTTGTTGACTCTTCTGAAATTGTCTCCTAATCTGGACTTTGTGATTAAACATTCTCAGTATTTAATCACAAATACTGGAATACTGGCTCAAAAAAGCCTGTATTCCAACATGTACTCCTTCAAATGGAGATGTGAATACAAGTTGGTGTTGCAGTGCAATGGGCCAAACAGTTTAACACATTTTGAGACATCTGTCTGTTCAGTTATAGAAGTATGCCATGAAGAAGTATGTTTGGAGAAAGAATATTAAAACAATAATCTATCTTATCCATTAAAATATATTTTACATGTGTGTTAGGAGCACTGAAAAACTTAGTTTTGGTTGAATTGATGATATAAAAGAAAAATATGCATGAATACATACAATAGACTTTTGTTAAACGTGATCTTACTTTGACATTCCTCCCATCTGAAGATTTATCTTGTGATGGGAGGATTTGCACAACTTAATCAATAATAATAAAAAAACATGTTCCAGAGTGGTTCATTGTACATAAAGTATTTTTGTGAATAATATTCAAACTAATGTTAATGTTCACTGATTGCTATAAAGACCCAGAGTCATGCTATATTGGAGTGGTAGTGACACAATTCCACATCATAATACAGGATTTAAGAAACTACAGATGATTTATCAGTAGTCTTTAAATTGACTCGAGAGTCTTCAATTTAAACTCTCGACTTTAAATTGAAGAACAAAATGGTTGAAAGTATGTGATACCTTCTGATAGAGTATAAACATTTGTATTCTTTTTTAAAAGTTTTGTTAGTTAAGCACTAAATATAACTCACAGATGATGAATCATTATATTCTGTATAAACTAAAAAGGAGACAGCTCAAAGTAGAATTGAGTAAATAAACATCTATACATTTAAAAACATTTTAGCAATTAATTATAATAAAAATAAAATATACTGTCACGTAACTTTTGACATTTAAAAGTTTGGTCAAAATTTACAGGACAATTGGACGGAAAATTAACTAGTGGCATTTCAGTGAAGAAGTTAAGCAATTTTGGTCTTATCACAGGTAACTAGATAGATGGCACTGGCTCTATCTGTGACCATTTTGTCTCTTAGTGAAGAAGATCCTGACTTACTGGTCAATATATATTCCAAATCTCACGTTTAAAGAAGACGTGGATCATGGTGGCCAAACAAAGATCACTGGCAGAAGAAACTTTGGCTCCAACGCCTGCTGGGTAAGTAAATGTTTTATCCTAGTTGAGCTTGAAAAGCAAAAGAGAGAAAAAAGAGAGATCTTGAAACTGCTGAATTTTTTTTAAATCAATGTTTTTTGTTTGCATTTGTGAAGGAGGAAGTTGCGTTCACTGTCTTCTGAGGTTTCTGTGTTGGTGTATTGCTATCACAGTCGACAGGGAGGTTTGGGGGGTTTGGTTTGTTTGACACATCAGTGTGAAAGCCTGACCACACCAGCTGAAAATTTAACAAATGTTGTCATTTTGGTCTCCAATCTACGGAGCCCTCCAGGGGACATGGGAATTTTTTTTCTTTTGCGTTGTCTCGCAAAACTTTTCCGAGGGAACGCAACGTGTTTATTATTATTAACTCTTTGATGCAAAAAACTGATTGAAAATCGATTTATTTACTGCATGTTTATGTCTGTTAAGGCTCAGATGGAATGGCACTGAAAGCAGCCCTTTAAACCATTCAGACTACGAACACAATAGAGACACAATCAGATGACTGATTACCCTGTGATAATAACTCAATAGTCCATGGAAAAACCTTATAAGCTTGTATTAAAGCAGAAAGTACGGCGGCCACCGTAAGAAAGGCTTCCAGTATCAATTATGCTGCATGAACTGATCAGTAGATTATTGCGAGGGAACGCAAAACCTTTTGCGAGGGAACGCAAAAGTATTGCGAGGGAACACAAAAGAAAAAAAATTCCCCATGTCCCCTGGAGGGCTCCGTACCAATCAAACCGAGTCACCCTTAGAGTTTCAGAATTTATTTTGGCTCAGATTCCAAATATATTTGCCTTAAATATTTCTTCATATGAGCGCAGCCAATGAAAATGTAATTTGGAACCTCTAATACCTCTGCCTTTCACATGGCACCTTCCCTACTTTCTAATTCCTGTAGTTCAGTTTAATGTCAGTTTGTTTTGTCTCTAATAAAACTGGGAACTGAAAGAAAGCAGAACTAAAAACCAGACAGCCCAAACAGAGTGAAATAGCTTCCCATAGTCTGGTGTAAAACAGATGAACAGACACTTTGAGACAAGCCCAGCACTCCCTTGGTACTAAACCACATCCAGACTCCAAATTCATCCTCATTAGTTTCCCATGATGACTTTAATGAGCACCTCACTGGGAAGGTTTGGCTTGGCCACTGTCCTCTGGGTCCCCTGGCATCACAGGCCCGAGAGCCTCTCTTGATAGCGGGAGCTGATGAAGCGACATTCATCATCGAGCACAGGCGAGAGGAGATGTGAAGGGGAGACAGGAAAGAGGAAACAAAACGAGACGGAAAGGAAGGTGGAGGACACGGAACAGTGCATGGAGTGGAGGGTCTCCCAGACGATGAGGACCAGCGAAGAGCTGATGATTAGCAGAGCCACATCCATCATACTATAGAGGCTGAAGGAGTGAAGGAAAAAAAGACTCAGATTGTTGGTGCAGTTCAAGAATTTGTAATGATATTTCTTTTAAATGCCTACTGGGTTTATGTAAAAAGCCTTTGGTTGAGATTAAAAGACAACCAAAGCATAGTTTTGTTCAAGAATATGCTAAAAATGATCTGAAATAAGAAGGATCTAGAATTTATCACAATAATGGATGGATTGGTTAGATGAATGGATGAATATAGATTTGATGGTTGTATGAATAGATGATGACTGATAGATGGATAGATGGTAAATTTGATGAATGGACGATAACTGGATAGATGTTTTGATGAATGGATATATGGATGAGAGAGGGTGGACGGATGGAGGGAGGAAGAGATGAATTGCTGGTAGATTTGATGAAGTCATTTGTAAATCATAAAAGATGGGGAAAAAAAAAATGAAAGCCTTCATTTTGTGCGAGTGAGAAGACAAAAATGTTTTCACACTCTTGTTTCCAATACCAATCCAGAGCTGGACAATAACAACAAATCCCGTTTATATTCCACTGCTTATTTTACCGTCAACACAAAGCACCAAGCATGCGGAAGCTCTGATATTGAAACTGACCAGTATCTGAATATCTATAGTTCCTTCCTTTGTGACTTGTATTGAAATATGTAAATTATCTCTAATAAAAAAGTATATTTGTTGTGACTTCAGCTGTGCTGACAAAACAGCATGCATCAATGTATTGAGCCATTTGTAAATGGTTTTTTGTCCTTGCAAAAAAGATATTAAAACTGGTGTATTACAAAAAGGAGGAAAAAAAGAGTTTGTTTGGATATAATCAGATTTTAAGTCACATTGTGTGGTCTGCAGCCTGCAATGGCAACTCACAATAGTACGTTTTAAGAAAAGGAGCGGAAATCAGTGAAGCATGTATTGAAATGCTAAAAGACACAATAATTATATACTTTATTTTTAATGAAACTGACAGAAGTATAAATTTATCTTCTGCTTCACATGTTTCTTCGTGTTTTTATGTCTTTGTCCTATACAAAAGAGTGGCAACGGCCACCGTGGATCAAAACACGTGTCTGAAAGCTTTGATGTTGCATTCGATTTGAAAGGCTTTTCCAGGAGAAAGCTTCGGTTCGATAACTCAAGAAAAAAATGAATTAAAAGGACAATGAGACCCTTGGAGGATGCACAAAGAAGACAGAAAACTTGGAAAAATCAAAGCCTAAGCCAGCTTTTTCAGTCCTCCTTGCCCGCATTATCAGTAGCCAAAGGCCAAAAAGTTGAACTCATAAAAAAGGGTGGAAATAAAATATTTATTTAAAGCTCTACAGAAAGCTGGTTTGCTCCTGGATTTTAGGCTTTGGGAACTTTGCATGTTGAGAAGCAGTGGTGAAATGCAAGCTCTCATCCTGGGACACGGTGTCATAAAAAAATAATGCAACTCCTCAGGCGTGGCCTTGCTGCTCCTTCTGAAGCCTGGGTTGAAAGTTAAAAACAGCTTTCTGTCCATCGTAGCTGAAGCTGTGTTATCTGCTCATTTCCTTTCAGCTTTGTATTTTTCTGAAACATTCATACTGCATTTTGGGATTTTACTTGGTAGTAGAGGAGTTGTTTGGTTCAAAAAAAGGAGAGATAAAATATACAAAACTAAGGTACATTGGGAAAATATAATGGGCACAATAAAAAAAGCCTTTATGTCCAGTCTCACTCATAACTGACTTTAAGTCTCCCTAAGCAGTTGTTGTAAATATGATTTGCACTATTAAAAACAGCTAATTGTTTTTCATTTGTAATTGAATACAGTTCACTAGTTTCCAAAAATAGGTAGAAGTGCTGGCCACACTTCCTATAATCCACTAAGGCACTAACACTAGACCTAACTTATCATCTAGCACTTTTGTTAACTTTGAAAACATTTAGCACACTTAGCTTAAACACATTTTTCTGGATATATTCTAAAAGGCTAATTTACTTGGCTGTTTTGTAAACATTCCCAGTTAAATTAAGTTTAACATCTGTGTTGAAGTTAAGTTTGACTATTAATACTTCAAGTAGTTGGCGGTTTATATTATTACTCTTATTTTGAAGTGGGTTAAGACTGTTTATGCAACAGATCCATTTCCTCTTGTCTTCTCAATGAATTTAATTCAAACAAGAAACATATAGAAATAAAATAAAATATGGAAAGTAGAGAACAAGACAAACAGATACAATAACTGAGGGCATTATATGACATGTGAAAATTTAATTGGTGTTTGAGTGTT
Source organism: Poecilia latipinna (assembly GCF_001443285.1). NCBI lineage: Eukaryota > Metazoa > Chordata > Actinopteri > Cyprinodontiformes > Poeciliidae > Poecilia > Poecilia latipinna. The sequence continues at coordinate 161,817 of NW_015113506.1, forward strand.
GTAGTCTTTTAAGGGCAGATTTAATTTAGTTCCAAGTTAGTGGTTTAGCATTAGCTTCTGCTAAATACCACATCGGTGTAGTGCTTAACTGCACTACACCATGAAGTAATATTCATGAGTAGCGTTTTAGAGTGAATATGAATACCGTACATATGAAATATGTACGGTAGAAACTGTCTTGACGTGAGGAAGCTAATTCCATATTTTAAACTAGTTTTTTTTTTTTCCTGAATTGGATGCTTTGCAAATGCTAGCCAACACCATGTAAACCAGAAGTGTATGAATTTTAGCTTCACAAACTGCATTTTCTTTCAAATATTTCAGATATGCACTACAAATACAATCTGTGAATAGGCACATTTTTCATGAATAATTTGGAGTTATGTTCCACAGAAAAATTTGCAAATCCACTGTTCACTTGTGCACTGTGACTGGCTAATGACACTGAAGATTTAAAGATGGTCTTAAATTAAGGGGCTATTTCTTTAAACAAAGTAGGTTTATTTGTTTATCCTTCTATAATAACCAGAGCTTGTTAAGTGATCCATACAACTATGTTTGTAAAATGCAATATTTCGTATTTCTGAAAAGTTAAATTATGAAAACTGTTTTGAGCGAAGGTGGGGGTTCAGGAGACAACGCTCGCCCAGAGCGTCATACAAGCACCACCACTGACCCACAGGAAAGACTTGCAGCAACTTTCAGTCCAGGTTTACAGTGAAGAGAGAAAAAATGATTAAATAGAGCTCCTGCAGCCACACTACAAACAAAAAGTCTTTTAAAAGGGCTGTGGGAGAAAACAGGAGTAACCTGAGAAAACATTCAGCCACATCCCTGTAAACAAAGACCGGCAAAGCCAGCACTCAAAATAAACCCAATCCTCTTGTGGGAAATGTATCTTAATTTTTTTTAATGTTAGCTATGGCCTGCTTTTCTTACTGTAACAACTTAAAGCAAAAAAAAAAAAAATGCTAATTTTGAAACACTTTTTAAGGTTTCTTGATATACTTATTCACACAGCTGTATTACGTAATCAAACAAAAAGCTCTTCCATAAATTTGCAGTAAAATCTGAATCAATGATTAAAGTCAAGGACTTAACCAAGATCAAATGTTATTATTCAGTAATTTTCTAATCATTGCTGTCAGCTTTTTATTGTTGTTTATAATTAGACTAATTATACTTGGCTTTCTCAGATAGTGGTGGGCAGGGCTAATGGGTTTGGACCCATTTCTAGTTATTCTGAGCCTGCTTTCTTGATACCGGTATCGCATTTCAAAAAGAACGGATCCAGAATACAAAACGAGATTCAAATGTTGACACATCTATATCATTTACCTCCTGTTATGACAAATAAAGCTGCCGAGACAGGAAACAAAAGAGGAAAAGACAGTGCGCACATAGAAATCAGTACATGAATGAAAGAAAATGTTGGTAAGAATAATAGTTTTTTGTGCATTATTCATGCATTTAATAATGATTTCAGCTTCATTCAGCCTCCAGTCTGGCAGAGTGGCTCACTTCTTTATTCGACCTGCCTTCCCCGTTTCATTCAAGGACGTTTGACACTTTGCTTTTCAGCATCCTGTGTAGAGACGGGTTTTTGCAGCCGAAGAGGGATTTACTTTTAGTGCAGCTGGAGAAGGCAAAGCCAAGAGTCACGGGGAGTGGGAATTTTAAATCAGCCTCCAAACCATTTAACCTGTTTTGCTTGGCGTTGGTGTGAAATGATAAATCTGAAAAGGACGTCCTTGATCTTTAGTATTGTTTTTTTTTTTTTTTTGCACAGAGTTAATCGTGAGAGTCATATAGTTTAAACACATTTTAACATGGATGAAAACCTTTTACGTTAAGCTCCACAATCCCCTCCAGGGAAGGCTTTAGTCCGACGGTCCAGTTTACTCCAAAATAATTTACTTTAACTGCTCCACTGGGTACATTTTATTCCCGGTTGTTAAAACTGGATCATTTTGTAGTTTAAATCAGAAGATTAGAAAATTTTAGATGGAAGAAGCAATTTTTAGATTTTGTAAAAAAATGAATGTATTTATAGTGAGATAATTTTACAATGGCGGCACAACAGAGGAGCTATTAGCACTGAGTCCTAGTCTTTCTGCACTGAGCTTATGTATTTTTCCTGTGGGTATTGTTTGGGTTCAAAGATTTCCTTCTAAAGTCCAGAAACATAAGTGTTTGGATAACTGGTCTCTTTAAAGGTGCATTCACACCAATCCTTCTTATTCCACTTTAATTGAACTCTAGTTTATTTGGATAGAAAGTCCAGTTTATTTGGGAAGTTGTGAATGCGCAATCAAACTCTGATGTGACCAAAAAGCAAACTCTGGTCTGCCTACATACCAAGGTCTCGGCTCGGTTGAAGTGAACTCTGGTGCTGCTCAAATGCAGAGTGAATGACCTAGGAGACCAGAGATCATTCCAAACCAGGAAGTGGACTACATCACAGGGCATTCTGGGTAAATCCCAAAACAAAACAAACATGACTGGCACTGTGGCAGGAGAAATGGCTTTTATTAATGACAAAATAGAAATCCTACAAATTTTAAAATCTGACTCCACTCCATTTTTGTGTCTTCATATTTTTTTGTGTCATTTCCTTCAGTGACTTCTTGGTGCAGTCCCACTGCAGGTGAGAATGTAAATTTTTTCAACTATGTTGGATCGTTTGACACTGTGAAGTTGGCTTTCACACTGTACTGTGTCAATCTGCACTGTGAAAAGCAAATGTTTCTCCTGACGTTCTCCTTCTCACAGCAAAAATTGGCATGTTAAAGTAACGGGAGCTGGAAACTTCGCTATCACTTCTTTTGTTGTAAGTAGACATTGTGTCTTCCCTTCCAAACACCAAATCATCACTCTTTGTCAAGAGTGATGGCTGTTGACAAAGAGTTGGCAGCCTTGCTTGCTTTCTTTTTTCATACCTTGCTTTTAGGCATATTTCTTAAATTTGGCAATGAAATTGAATAAAGGTCACTGTAACAAATGTAATGTTTCAATTTTTGTCCCCAATCATTCCAGGTCTTACTGGACCCATCAGGTGTGAAAACATCCCAGGATTCCCATAAGGACCAACCTGTCCTACAAATGATGAAGCCCAGGAATGGTGTGGTACGGCCGCAGTTACAACAGAAACAGACAAATTAATGAACCAATCCATGTGGGGGAAGTAAAGCCGGTGCACTTCATGGGGATTAGACTAAAAGTTTGAAAAGTTGCACATTAATACAAAAGGGCAGAACAAAGCAAGGAAATACAGTAAAAGAAAGCTGGTGACAAACTGATGGGATAAAAGGAAAGGAAAAATCGAGAATATGAAAGTAGGAAGACCCTGAAGCACCCTGTGCGAGCTGACAAAAGCCCCCTCAGCGTGTTATGCAAATGCATAAGTCACACCCTGTCAAGAAATCCAAATTCAACTCAAGCAAACACGTCCTTGCTCTTCCTCTGTGGACTCCTGACACGCTTCATTATTCATTTGCAGACATCACTGTTGGCACCCAGCCATATTATTCAGAGCTCAAAGAGGGAAACATCCTTGAGAATCATCAGGCTGCAAGACAGGGAATGGTGTTAGCACTTGAGCTCACTCCGGAGGTGTTACTGCTCCATATGGACACAAGCAGAGCCCTGCAGAGGTATGGGCAGGATGTAAAATAGCATGTGTCTGAGCACTATCACTCTAATTGCAGCTGTCTGTGAGGACTCATGCATCTGCTCATTTCCCTCAGGGAACATTTAATCAACAGATTTCACTTTAAAGGGAAATCTATTTTTCTAAGTGGGGTTCTTTGAGGTAGTTCTGCGTAGTCAGTTTGTTACCTAAAGTTAGACTACAGTCAGAGGGATGTTAGCTTGAAGACTCAGGGAGAAACATTCAAGGAGCAGTTGTGTTTAGAGTTCATCAAAGCAAAAAAAAAATAAAAATTTAAACTGACTTGTCTGAAAGTAGAAAGGCTGAAGAGCTCAAAGAGGAAAAGTAGAGTTCTTTCCTTGCCATTAAAACTTTTTATAATACTGTGAAAACATTTTAAGCAACCAGTGAGTTATTTTTTTCTGTCTAACTTGCTAAACCTCTATCTTTTTAATCGGTCTTTATTTGTTCGTTTTTCTTTAAATTCTTCAAATTCCTTTCCAAAGGCAGTTTGGTGTTCAATGAAAAAAGCAAAACACTACCAGCTCATTCATATCACATATCTATGTCTGATCTTGTTTATTTATTTATCTCTGGGAGAGAAAATTACTTAATTGCAGTTCAGTAACAATAATTAGAGTTTGGGATTGTTGTGTCTGTGTGGTGTTTGTGTTCTTGTTGCTGAGCTGCAGGTCTCCATTCATTTGTTACCTGAGTGTTAAACTCTCCAAATCATGCAGATTAAGACACATTTTTTCCAAAATTATCCCAGAAGTCTTGGGTTACGTCTATGTGGCAAACTTTAGTCTGCTCTTCATGCTTCCTTGGCTGTCTTTTCCCCCTGAACATTCTCCAGTGCTTAACTGGTTTCTGGAGTTTGCTCAATACCAGCTCTTTGTTTTTCCACTGGTAGAACCTCTGGCCCTGAAACCTGGTGTTAACCTGACACCAGTTTGCTTCTGAACCTGAGGGACAAACCACCTTTACCAGCATCCGGAGGCGGGCTCATACGAGTCAACAGCCAATCTAATGTATGGCAGGTTAAAACTCTGGAGTTTAGTTTGATTGTGATCTGTTAAATTTGAAACATAAAAAAAACAGTAAAAACAAGCATGAAAGATTGATCCTGTCAAATCTGACTAATTGAATAAGGTGAATAACTGCATATATAAATACAAAAACAAATACATAGATTAAATAAAAACATAAAGTAAATAAAACTGAAAGAAAAAATAACTGATGGAATAAATGACTAAATATGAGGGAACATATTTGGGAAATTAATACATTTGGGAATAAAGATGTTTGTTTATTTGTACTTTTCCTCACACCTTTCCCCCTCAAGTGTATGATAATGAGGGTGGAGTTTCTGCCAGTAGGCTAATCCATAAATTGCCAGCCATCAATCTGCACAACCAATCAGCTCCCAAGAAATTAAAACAAACTTCCTGGCACTGCCCTGGGACTTCCAACATTTATTCATTTATTATTAATCACTCTGAAGTAAACGGTCTGCTGCTCATCTGAAACTTTCAAGCTGGACCTGGTCCAAAAAACAAGCATTTGTTTGGTCCAAACAAATATATAGTTCTTTATAGACTAAGAACTTCTCATCATTAACTCTGACAGAGTGACAGGCTGGGAGAGGTTTGCTGCGTCCACTCCATGTCCAGTCGGGTGGGGAGAAATGTAATGCTCCCTTAGTATTTGATATTATCTAATTCTATATTGCTTTTTAAATGGGTATGGGTATATTTTGAAAAGATTGACATATATTGATATGATGGAAAAATGAAGGAATGAGTTGGTCCATGATAGCATAACTAAAGCATCTAAAATCTCTAGTAATTATGACAGTTGGAAAAATGTAGAAATGTAGATACCGTTAAGTAACTAAAATTGTAACTAATCCTCCTCTAAGAGCAAAACCAAGCCGAAATATGTGAGGCTGAAGAAGGTGGAGACAAGAGACATTGAGGACGTGGTCAGGTGTGTGAATGAACAGAGGGGTAAGCAGGACTGTTTTCAGGACAAAAGAAGCACTGTTGTCAACTTATCCACTTTGTTGCTGACCTCAGAGTCCTGTAGCAACTGTTTTTCTAGTGATAAATCTAGCAACTTTTTTTTCCTGTACTGTTGAAAATGTTTGGCAGCAAAACTCTAAACCAATCTAAAGTAAAATATCAAAATGTTTCATCAGCAAAACAAAAAAGAGTTGATTTGGGGGCTAGTTATACTTTAACCTAAAAAAACCCCACAGGAACAACGACAAGAATATTATATGAATTTCTTGGGAGCTAATTGGTTGACACCGATTCACTGACAAATCATGTGGCCAGTGGTGGAACTGCCTACCTTCTTACCATTACCAAACACTGGAGGAAAAAAAGTAGTATGAAATATAAAATTAAATGTGGAAGTAAATACCTAAAACAAAAAAAAATCATAAATATTTATTTTTTATTGTATTGTATTGTATTTAGTTTTATTTCCTCATGTATTTATTAAATTTGTCAATTTTGGCAAAAACAGTTCTCCATTAAAACACCACGGTTCATCATGAGTACAAACACGTCAGACTAACAGAAGCCAACGCTCTCTTGCCTTCCACTCTTTAAGTAGGTCAATGCAGCACTTAAAGCTGCGCTCACAGCTGGCTATTCTCTACTGAATCCATAAACTCCATTTCCCACTCAGTCCTTTAACTTTGTCCGTCTTTTCTAATTTCACCAGGGGGTGTTAATAAATCTTGGTTTGAAAGTTGTGTTTAGCTCTTGTTTTGCCAGCAGGTGTTGTGGCAGAGAGATCAGCTGAACAGGATTGCACAGCGTTCACAAGCACCTCTGGTTGTTTAAAACAGGCTTGACTCATTTAAATGGTGGCATCTGTTTGCAGAGATGCTATTTTGTTTTTTTGTTAAACTTTCTCCATAAGTTACGATCCATCACAAAAAAATAAATAAATAAATAAATAAATAAAAAACAAAAACAAAATAAAGCAGGAGTGTGAGCAGCCAAGTTAGAACTGATTCTAGCAAAATCCCTGGTTAAGCATTGGACCTACTTTAGTTAAACAGTCCAAATGGAAAGTAAACTTTTCCAGCTAGATCAACTCCCATGTTCGACTTGTACAGACTTTCTGATTGTACAGGCATTTACCTTCATGTTAACAGGATGATAGAATACATTTTTAGCATGTTGCTGGCTGCTCTCTGCATAAACTAGATTGGACAAGTCGGCAGTTGTTTTGAAATTTCTCCTCCACAACAATGTTCTTACTCATTTAGAATCTACAAAAGAGGACTGGGGCCATTGAAAAAAAAACTTTTTTTTTTTTTTTCTCAGAATTCTACGATGGCCACTGTAGATAGAAAAAAGAGGAGTAAATTTACATGGAATAACTCACATTTTGAGAAAAAAATAAGGAAATTTCTGAGGTCCAATTGTTGACAAATTAAGAGAAAAACACCAAAAAATATTTTCATTAAACCAGAAATTTTCAAATATAATAGGACATTTCTGAATTTGAATTGTCAAATTTTTTTTTTGAGAAAATCTTTCAGGAATTTTGTAAAAAAAAAAAAATCAACAAAACTTGGACATTTTAAAAGTCAAATTTCAAGGGACATAGCAAGTTTTGTTTCCAGAAATTCTCAAATTTGATTTTTTTTCTAACAATTTTTTTTTTTTTTAACTCAGAAATGTCCAATATTTTTTCCAATCTCAATTTAGTATGGCAGAATTTAGTATAAGAACTCTGACTTTAGTCATCTGCGACCAAAAGTCAGATTTCTTAGATTAAAGTCATTCTTTTTTTCTAGTGGCTATAATTATCTTCTGTAAGAATCAGAATCAGCATTATTTGCAAAGATTTGTGCACACAAATGTGAAATTTAATGTCAGTTCTGCCCGCCTGTCAGCAGAGACATTTTAAATATGTTTGAAACAAGATAACAAAATGAAGCAGACACTGCTTCATCAAAGAGACAGCCAGGGGGAAGAAACTGTCTCTGATTCACTAGAAGGTAAAAGAATAAGCAGTTTGTGTCCAGAATGTGTGTGGTCTGTAGAGATACTAGCTACCCTGATGATTCTCTCTGCACCATTAAATATTCCTCAAGAGATATTGCAAGTTTTTCTCTCAATTTTTAATCACTTGCATGTATTACTTGAATTTCAACCACTGTTAATGTTGATAAAGACAGAAAACTAAAATATTCTACAAAATCATGCCAGCCTTTGAATATTGTCATTTATTCCACATAAGTCCACAATTGCAAGTTTGCCTCTGTTTTGGCATCTAGTTAATCCTGTTTTACTTTACTTTCACTAAAGTCAAACATGACACTAAATCTAGCTTGCAACATCTTTTACAAAAAGTTGAGAAGCTGGTAGATTTCTCTCTACAGTCCTGTTTTTATGTCACTTAAAATATCTCACTTGACCTAAGTTAATGATTTAACCAGTGAGGAGCTCCTAGACTCCAGCATGAATTCAATTTCCTTCCCTGCTCATTAACTCATCGTCCAGTCATTACATGTAGGCGGTTCTGTTTGGGTTGGCTCAGCGTTTTGGGTTGTTATAGAGGAAGATATACCATGAAATCAGTGAATTACCACCATTGAGTTAATTGGAATTTTGTCACAAAGCTATATCAACATGTTTTCAAGCTGTTTAGCAAAAATTGTAAAAATAAGAAATGTTGTGTTTGTGTGCTTTGAGCTGCCGCAGTAATTCCCATCTGTCACGCCTAAAGCTGGCTATAATTTCAGTAATTCAGCTTTATTAAGTATTGATTACTTCTCTTCAATTTTCTCTAACTGCTTTAAACTTTTAATGACGCCAGGAGACCGAGCGAGGCTGACGCTGAAAAAGAAAAAAAACGTCCCTAAGTGTTCTCTCTGGCTCTTTCAGAGGGACGCCATCTTCTTCTAAAATAGATGTGGGTCAGCTTTTAAGGCACTTCGGTGGATACTTTCATAATATATCCAGGTTTCAGGAAGACTTTCACCATTAATTCATTCACCCAGTCCTTTCTCTGGCCTTATGGCTGAAATTATTCATTGTTTTTGACAGTGAGAGTGGGATGCTGCTCCTGGCAGTGGGAGAAATGCCAAGGAGTAAAATTATACCTTTAATTAATTAACAGGGTCTGTTATCTTTGTGAATCCGGTGGCAGCTTTTATTGGCCTCTGCTGTTCTACAGATGTTAAGTCACCTTTAAACAAGGCACAGCATGTACAGTTAGATTAGAGCAGTCATGTTGTTCCATCTAAACCTGACAGGTTGCTACTATTTTAACTTTAGTACTGGTTGACTCCGTCAGTTTTTCTGCTTGGGAACATTTAAGCCTTCATCACAGCTTGCACACAGGTATTAGGTCTTTCAACAACGTATGCGTCATATTTTAGATAAGAGATTCTCAGTCTTCGTATCAATATTTTTCAATTGCTTCAATGCCTAATTGCAACTTTTCATCATAATTATCTAGAAAATGGGAAACAAAATTTGAGATTATTTGTTACTCAGATCACTTCACTCCTACATCTGAAAACATGAATGGATGATTGGCCTACATTCGGTACTCAAAAGTTGCAGTGGAAAGTGGTAAACACAGGAAGAGCTTGACTAAATACAAGTGATCTACAAACAAGGGGAAGCCTGAATTTAAGGTAGGAGAGCAAAAAGAAGAAAAAAGTAAGAAAGTAAACAAAAGAAACAAACCGATAAGGCGAGACATTGTCAACAACATTAACTTAGCTAAAAATGGATCAAATGCAAATATTAAACACAAATTAGTGATAGGTCATGTTCCAAAGAAGTCAGATAACGGTGAGGATGACTGTGTGTCGCAAAATCCCATAAATATGATTGACAACTGTAAAGAAAGTAGCAATCTGGATGCAGTCTAAAGATATCGGGAATAGCAGGCGACAGTAGGTTACACATAGGCCTGTCACGATAACAAATTTTGCTGAGCAATTAATTGTCTAAAAAATTATTGCGATAAA
>NW_015113506.1:175308-206595 GCF_001443285.1 Poecilia latipinna
TCGTAACTGATCATCATGTTGTGTGATTTAGATCGTTGTGGCCGCTCTGATCTAAATCAGGGGTTTTCCCCGACTGGGAACGCTGAATGTGACAGGTAGCCAATCAGAAAGCGCGGATTCTCCTCCGTGCTTTCTTGGGGGAAATTACGGAGGGGAATCCCAAACAGCTGACACGGGTCAACCCGATGTCCAGTGGGACATCGGGTTGATGTCCCGCTGATATGTGGAAACAACATTAATATTTATTTAACATTTTGTGCAAAGAATATAGAAATGACAAGGGGAGGAGTTGGAGCCAAATTGCTACCACAGTTGATAAACCCGGTAAGTTTTCAGCTGTTCTTTGTTAACGTGACGTAAATAGGTTATAATGATTTTCATTCAGTCAGGATTTTACGCTGACGCTACATGCATCACAGGTAGATTCTAGTAAAGCATTGATTAATGCTTGATTTTAAAATTAATTAACTGGACTTGTAGCCATTATTTTGGGCTACAAGTCCAAAATAATGGCTGTGTGGCTGGACACCACACAGCACGATCGAACCCGATCAAACCGTTATGCCTAGGATTTCTGTCGGCTAATGTGTGGTGGTCTGAGGTTTTGAAAATGGGCCGACAACTCGTGTCGTGTGCGCTGGAGATTACAGTAAGGAAATGAGGAAGGGAGGGTCAGTGGAGAGCACCAGAGTTGATCCTTTTTTTCATTCAGTGTCATCAATAGAAAGAAAAAAAAGGCAGGAAGAGACGATAAAGCTGATAATTAAAATGAGGTTGATAGGTTTAATTTATCGTGCGATAAATTGATCTATCGTTTATCGCGACAGGCCTATGCAGACGTTCTACAACCTTCAGACTAATTTATTGCATCTACTGTTAATCTTCACCTTTCAATTAAATTAACTTTTAAAGGACCTCCATATGGGGATGACAAAATTAAAATATACCACACTTGTAAATTTTCCTTTAAAGAATAAAATATATCATGAAATTATGAAATATTCAATTAAATAAATGACCTCTAAAATAATTAAATCTACCTTTTCAAATAATGATTTTTAATTGTAAAATGTAACTTTAAGAAAAACATATCTAAAATCATTTCACTGTATTCATTTGAAGTGTATTTGTAGAGCACCTTTCAGCTTTACATCATGAAAACAAAATTTAAAAAATCATAAAAATAACACAGTCACCAACTTGAGAAACCAGTTAAAAACATTACATTTTGATGAATGCCATCGTTAAAATCACCATGACACATCAAGTATGTTGGTCAAAGTTTATTGTGGTTCTAAAGAAACTAAACAGGAGGGTTTTTAGTCGAGATCTAAAGAATCTTAGTGTTTCGGCTGTTTTGCAGTATTCTGGAAGTTTGTTCCAGATTTATGGTGCATAGAAGCTGAATGCTGCTTCTCCAGGTTTGGTTCTGGTTCTGGGGATACAGAACCAGAGAACCTCAGAGGTTTGGAAGGCTGATACAACAACAGCAGATCTTAAGTGTATTGTGGTGCTGAGCCATTCAGTGATTTATAAACTAAACATATTTTAAGGTCTACTCTCTGAGCTACAGGGAGCCAGTGTAGGGACTTTAGAACTGGGTGATGTGCTCTAACTTCCTGGTTTTAGTCAGAACTCCAGCAGCAGCGTTCTGGATCAGCTGCAGAAGGAGCATTGTTGTTTTAGTTAGACCTGTGTGGACACTGTTGCAGTAATCAATGCGACTAAAGATAAACATATGGATGCGTCTCTCTAGATCTTAATGGGACATTAGTCCTTTAATTGTAGAAATGTTCTTTAAGTGGTTATAAGGCTGACTTCGTAGCCGTCTTTTCTTTCGTTCAGTCAATACTATGTACTGGCATGTTCCAACTAAGCCGTGGAATAGAACTGATCCGTTTCAGGTGCTTATTGTAATCTTTTAGCATTTAGTTTCATGCCAAATTCAGAGTCGGTCCCAAACAACTTTCTTTAACTTGTCTCTAATAATTAAGACGGGACAGTGTTTCCTACCTATTCGGTGTAAGATTATCTGGGGAGTCCGCTTGCAGTCCAGCAGTCTGCTCTGATCGTCCGTCTCTTCCTCGGACTTGACGATGATTTCTTTAAACTCCGTTAATGTTTCTTCAGCAGGAGTTAACTGCTCGTTGATTAACTCTCTCTGACGCTGAACTGAAGACATTTTTACTGCAAACACTCAAATATTTACCCAAAATACAAAACCCGTCTTCAAACTACATTCTAACAGAAGGGAAGCTAACGCTTCTACCTGTGCTGTTTTTATTTCCTGTCTGTTTCATTGTGGCTCCACGGAAGAAACAGTGAACGACTATTTGTGGCACGATAGAAGACAATGCTATTGCAAACTCTCAAATATTCCTACAAAACACCAAAACCCTTGATCAACATGCCTTCTGACAGAAGAAGAGCTATCGCTGCTATCCGTGCTGTTTTTGTTTCCTGTGTGTTTCACTGTTGCTCCACAGAGGAAACTGTTAACGACTTTTAGTTCCGCTTTGAATTTTGAAACTCTCCTTGAGCCACCTCTTTTAAAATATAGCTATGCTAAATAAACTGTAATAAATTGTAATAAATAAATTACAATGTCAGAATTTTTTTTCAGTATCTGAATTTACTAACTGAGACACACTATGTAGGTTAAAATACAAAAAAAGAATGTTTTAAAGTCTTTACTTTTCCTCAGCATGCTATAATCGCTCCTTACCTGCTTCCTGACTTTGCCCTTTCTATTGTGACAATAAAGTAGTAAAAGAGTTTTTGGTAAAATGTCTACTCAAGTACTGTGTAACTTATCAAATTATCAGTCATTTATTATTTAAAACTTACATAACCAAAAGATAAAGTTAAGAATGCTATTCAATCCTGTATGACCAAATCTTAGTCTAGATATATCTTCTTCTTCTTTAATTCTATTACCTTTTCTAATGTTGAAGACAGTTTAAGGTTCGCTGATCCAGGAGATTCCAGAAGAGTCAGTGAGTTAAAATCAACCAAAGTTTATTAAAAAGTATAAGGTATATCTTGGAGATTCACTCAAGCATCAAACATGCATACAGTTACCCAAAGGAAATCCCAGTGAGATATGAGGTTTCTTTGTCTGGGTCTCCTACTACATAGCCCCCCCAATGACTGCTCTGCGGCCTTTACTTTGTTTATGCTGTGAAACAAAGTAAAGAATAAGCCACATATCCTGGTGTGTTTTTCCGTTCCCCCCCCCCCTATCTTTTTACATAAAGTTTCTGTCATGCTCATGTCTTAAGGACTGGAAAATTCATGTTTGACCTGTTTTGCCTCTTGCGTTTTGCACATAAGTCTGTGGTGCATTTGTATAAATATAAATCTACATATATCTCAAAAAAGATATTAACATGCATAATAAAACCTTAGAAAATTGTATTGTAGGAGAAAGTGTTTCAAGATGCAGCCTGAACTAGAGATGCAAATCTTAGATTTTAAAAGATTTTTAGGGTCACGATTCAACGCTCAAGCAATTTTCAACTCTGAATCGATTTTTAATTCACAAACCATTTCTTCTAGTCAAACAATCTAAAGTTTAAATTATGACTGATGACAGAAAAGTACAGTGTTAGCAAATATCAATTTAAAACAATTCTAAAAGGTTCCAAACTGGATCAATTGCAACAGTTTAGATTTAAACAAAATTAGGTTTATGCATAAAATGCTATAACTTAATTTGACAGCATTACGTTAGCTGTTTTTTCTCAATCAAAAATACATTAAAATTATTCAAAATATAATTTTTCAAATATCAAGCAGACTAAAATTTGTCTGATATTTGTGAGCAGACAAATATTAAGCATTTCCTTTATTCTGAAGCTGTTTTAGAAATGTGCTCCAAGTCCAAACTGAAACACTGAGATCTAAGGTGTTGTCAGATAAAAGTTTCTTTTAATATGCAAAACAGTAATACAATAACAAAACATGTAACATTATGTTACAACAAAGTACTAAGACCTCCACGTCTGCACATTGATATAAAGGTGTGTTATGGTCATTTTAGATGGATAAAAATATACTGCTCAAAAAAATAAAGGGAACATTTCACTTTAATTTTGTGTGTGGCTCCAAATCCAGGCCTCCATTGGTTAATAAATTTGATTTCCATTGATGATTTTTGTGTGATTTTGTTGTCAGCACATACAACTTTGTACAGAACAAAGTATTCAATAAGAATATTTCATTCATTCAGATCTAGGATGTGTTATTTGAGTTTTCCCTTTATTGTTTTGAGCAGTTTAATTACATTTCTGCCAAAAAACTGGAATTGTTTGTAGAAAGAAACAAGGAAACTTATGAGCTTCAAAAAGTGGAAAAAAGCTACAAAAACCCCTAAAGCTTTTGAGATTAATCTCAGAAACTTTGTAGAAAACATCGGCGAGTACAGAAACGTCATCCTTTGGAAATTTTCTAAATATTTCTAGAAAACAGAAATTTCCAAGTCTTTTCTAGGAAGCTTCTCAGATTAATCTCAAATTTTCCAAATCACATTTGGCACATTGGTCAAGGCAAATGAAGGAAGAGAGAAATTTGCAAAAAAAANGATTAATTGATTTATCGTGACAGGCCTAGTTACACAATTTGTTTCCATTTCTGTAGATTTGATTGAAGCGATTTCTTCATTTGTGTTTGTGGTAAGTAAAAACGCTAAAGTCTAATCATAGTATTACACATAAGAAAGAAAACATGCTTTGTAACAGGGAAAATACATAAAATTAGGCACGTAAAAATAAGGTTTCTTTTAAAAACACTAAATGGTAAAGGATTTTATAACATACCATATATGCATACTTGTCAACTCAAGCCAAATTATTTGGCAACAGATGATGAAGAGAAGCCATTTGTGAGCCAAACTTCCCATTACAAACCCAAACTCCCATGAACACCCTCCTAGCCTGTGTGTAAACAAAAAAAATATATACTTGTTTAAAAAGAAATTTAAAATGTCTCAGAAAAAATGTTTGTGTTTCAGGCCTTGTCAGAGCAACAATACACAAAACAAATTATTGTTTTTTTTTTGTTTGTTTTGTTTTTTGCATCATTGCACCTTGGAGAAAAAAAATAATTTGAAATTAATACAATGCTGATACCCATTATGATAGATGAATATTTTAAAGCAAAATCATGTCCCATAAGACATTGCACCTTTTAAAGATCTTATCTAATATTTAAAAAAGAAAAATAAAACGTTTATTTTTAAAGCCAGTGTTACTCAGTGAAGCATATTCAAAATAGAATTACCTAATGAATCATGAACTTATGTTTCAATCAGGCATTACCATTTATGTCTATTTCCTGAAGTTTTACAGCCAGAGTGATGGTTTTAACTTGCAACTAAATGCATTTAATCTAATTTATCCCCTCAGCTGTGTAATTATGCAGCTAATGCCAACTATGTAGACTCACATAAAACATGACAGTTAATGTCAACAGCCATTACCATTAGATGCTTATGGAGACGTCAACTTATGTAAGTGTGCAATAAGGGAATAAATACCACTGCAATAGGGTAGCTGGCAACCCACGCATGACAAGGCCACAAACTCATATCTATAAGTGGCAGCAACATAGTTGAAATGCAGCTTTTCCAGTTTCTTACGTTCACAATCTTTTTTAAAAATATTTTGCCATTTCATCCCACTGTTATTTTATCACTCCCCTCAATCCAGATTTTTGAAATGCCACTAAAAAGGGGCTCCCTCATGCCTTCCCCATGGACTTAATTCATAACTTTAAAATCATTAAAAAAATAAAAAAATCACAAAAGGAAAGCTCAAAGCACGGTTAGAAAGATTGTAGTATCACAAACAGACTTCCCAGATGTTTATTGAAACAGTATACTGGCATTTGCATGCGGGAGACAGTTATGCTTCACTTGAAGTCTTGAGGCAACTTTAAGGCTCCTTTGTCCCACAGCGTGCCACTTTATGAGAGTAATATCAAACTCCCACCTCATAATAGTGCTGCATGCGGCGCCTCCTCTGCTTTTCTAAAGTAAACCTACAAAACAAAGGCTCTATCATTTTAGTACACCAATTCAGTTTTCTAATTTTACCTTCAGGGACATAGGAGTTGAAGTTTGAAGCAAATTATTTTGTACTCCAACAACCCAAGGGGATGATAAGTGGTAATCTATGTGAAACATGGCAGAAGAAATTTCAGGATTTTGCTGCTAAATCTATCGATTGATTGACTTATATACATACTACTCAGAAAAAACTAGAGATATTTGGCTTTTGGGTGAAATTTATGGAAAACATTACATATACGTGACAATAGGGCATTTAAATAGAAGCATGCAATGGTGATTTCCCCATCAACATTACTGAAGCAAACAGTGGTGAGCATATCACAACAAAAAACGTCAATAACTGTGTCCACTATAAATGTATGCAAATCTTTGTCTATATTTCAAAAACAACACAATTTCAAAACTGCTGGTTCCATTAAATAAAAAAATAAAGTCACACATAAATAAGCTTGTTCTTGCAATAAACTGTGAATAAATTCATAGCAATGATGGATGTAAACATCAGCCAATCAGAGGAGACGCCGGTGTTTTATTCAGGCTTTGGAACGACAAGTCTCTTCAACTTTGGAGTGGCCACTTATGCAGCATTTTGGGGAAACTGTAGTTGGCAATTTAACTGAGGAACTATTGATTCAACACATTAAAAACAGAACTTTTCATAAACTGTGCAATGCTGTGAGAGCTCTGGGGGGGCCAGCTGCAGATCGTCTGAAAAAAAAAAAAAAAACAACAAAAAAAAAACATCATCCTCCTGCTATTTCCTGTAGTCTTCTTTGTTGTTTTTGCCAGTAGTAACAGCCGGCTTTTGATCACGACTTGCATGCGAGAAAAGTGTTTCCATTGTGGTTTTGAGACATACATCTACTTCAACAAAGTTGAAAAAGCACCTCATCCTAGTGTGACCTGGGTAGAAAAATCATTTTCTCTCTCTTACAATGCGCTTCATGCATGTCCTCTCCTGTTATTATTCATTCTCGCAAGTAAAGCATCATGCAGACAACCAATCAGTGGCTATATTACCTGTCAAGAAAACAAGTTGGTAAGACCACAGGAAAGTTTGGAGAGGAGTTAGTGCAGGTAAGCATTTTAAGTGAATCGGCCGTCTGTTTCCATGAAGTAGCACTTAAAACTGAATGTGTTGAATGTTGATTATAGGAGCCAACTATCAAAGATCCATGAGAGGCCAAAGGACTTCATATTTACCTTCGAAACGGAATTGGTGAGTCAATGATTGTATTGTTGGCCTAGCAGCCCCATGTTGTTGGATGGGTCAGTTAGCTTTATTGCTAATAAGCCCTTGCTAGCTAGTCTTGCCTATTAAACACTATGGGCAGAATAGCATGTGGCAATTTTTACCTGTTTCTCTTTTCATAGAATTATTGAATGATAGCCTGGCCTGTGTTTTATGCAGGCCAGGTTTGAAACTGATGGCAAGCTACAGAAAAAGGCCTAAAACCTACAGCAAGGGTCATCTTCCTCTGAGGATTCAGACCACTTATTCTCTTTCTCCATCTGGAGGAATTCACTCGCTCTGTCCCGGCTGGTAGGAGGCTCCTGCAGCCAGTTGAACTCTGTTTTCCCCACTTAGCTTTGGACTGCTGCGAATCTTTTATATGGCTCACATACAAAAGCATCAGCTTGTTCAGCCTGATCTCTTGACCTAAACTTTCCAGGACTACATTCATTGAGGACTGAGTTCAACAACAGAACCTTGGATATTGAAGAAATTGTAAGTTAATAATTTGCACAAAGAGAACAATGAACTTCATTGTTTGTCTGTTATTAATAATCCACTGTAAATATTTATCAAATTGAATGGTCGTTCAAGTTTTGCATAGTTAAATTTATTTGGTGGTTGCACAAAATTAAAATAGATGGTGCGCATTAACAAAGAATTCAGTCTGTGAATCTTTGTTTATTCTTAAATAGCCCTTCTTATGGAGATGTATTTACATCTTCTGACAACTACATCTTCTTCTGATTAATCAGTCATAATAACACTGATTAAGTTTGCTTTGGCACATATGATCTAAACTAACATACTCGTTACACTTGCTAAAAGGTTTTTGTGCTAAACACCTGAGATTTTTCCAAATTTGGCATGTTTCCATTGAGCAAATTTATTTTTGTAGTTTAAATTTGCACAAATTTATGGTCAGTGGGAACTAGTGTCTCAATAATGTGTCTTGTCCTCTTAAGCATCAACCACAGCTCAATAATGACGTCTCATGTGGTTCACAAGTCAAGTTATTGTATCCTGAGGTGTGATTTTGCACTGTTCGTAAAGGGCGGCCATCTTCTTAAAATTCATTGAAGGCTCTGGGGTCTGGAGTTACAAGCTTCTACATGGCAACAGAGCTGATTCCATGGGGTTTCCTCCAGTGCATTATTAGCATGGCGGGTCACCAGGCCTTACTTGTCGCTAATCATTTGTTTATAAACTTTAAATAGTTTTTTTTTTCTTTTTTTTTAATATACCAGTAACAGTGATAGCAAAGATGGGTATGTGTATTTCATAAAACTGCAAAGGAAACACTTAATATTTGCATCACACAAGACATTTGATCAACAATCAGATGTTATTAGAGGCAGAAAAAAATGAAGATGACAGGAAGTGTTAGGAGGATGATGGTGCAGCGTTTTTTAATGACTTATCATGAGAACAAACTTAACATTATTTTTATTGCATTTCTTATTTAATGGAAACAGCAATCACAAAATTGTGTTTTTTTCAAGATTAGCGGAATATCAAAGTTTTGCACACACATATAATGGAAACGCAGCTAGTGATATGCATAGATACTGACTAGAGTAAGGTGTGTACATTAGAACAGGGCCCAACATGAAACAGTGAGTTGTCTACAGTAACTGATGGAAAATGATCCATTGATGCAGACAAAAAATGAAAATCCAGTTTCCCTTTGAGGTCATGTTTAACCACCTGAAGCCATAAAGTTTCAGCTGAATGCAGGAATGCTCAAATGTGTTCCGGCATAGACTTTTCCAAAAAGTTGACAATTTAGCTGAACCGCAAACAAAAATTTTGAAAATTAAACTCATTACATCTGATTAGCCATCAAAGCAAACAGCAGCTTGCTAATAAAATCAGTCCTACAGCATCACTGCTAGGAATAAGGTGGATCATGGAAATGTCCCTATCTGAAAGACTCATGAACTTCCTTGAAATTAGAAAAGTTGGGATGATGGAAAAGTTTTGTTCATTTTCCAACTTAGACTATTAAAAACTGCAACTCCACAAAAATGAAGGAAAGAAAGTTGGACACAGAAGAATGAAATAACAGATTGTGTTTCTTAAACTTCAGGGACTGTAAATGAAAGTCATTTGAGAGAACCTGCGGTGTTTGGGGGGCCTCTGGGCTTTTTCTCCATTTGTACTTCAGGTCCTCTGATTCAGTTCATGAAATCTCCACTGCCAAGAATGACAGCAGGACAAACATGTTCATAAATCTGCAGAACCTGATTACAGATCTGCTTCACAGCACAGAACCATCACAAAAACAGCACACTTGTTCTTAGCTTGATTAAGCCATATGCAAATGACACCTGCAGAGCAATCAAATACGTCTCTACACCCATCAGAACACAACAGTTTGGATTCTACCCGTTTGAGACGCCTGCTTACCAGATGTCATGAGGAGCGTCACTGTCTCCTGGGCTTCTTTTTTTTCTATTATGTTTGCAAAGGGGCCATGAAGGACAGCTACCGTGTCGCATTTTAAGACATGATGTAAGGATTGGCAATGTTGGGGAACAATTATGATTGGCATAGCACAGATACCAATTTACTTGATCCTAATTTCATCTTTTAATTATTTGTTTCATCATAACTGGTTACAAAAAGAAAGAAAATTGTAAATTTGTGAGCTAAATAGCTGTTGACTTAAACATTACTGGTAAAATTCTGATGGTCCATCTGAAATACAGGAAAAAAAAGGTACAGGTAATGACTTTTGACTTTAATGATGTGCTTCACTTATAATTATAAATTTTATCACAAGTGACATAATCTGCCAGTTCAACTAGTACATTTTCATCAATATTAAGGGATTATTTAGTTGAAATAAGCTCCTATATCTAGCTGGAAAGTTACATGCAAGTTGGTATTGTCTTATTTTAAATGTACTGAGATATAGAAACTAGACAATTGGTAGGATTTTTGTGTTTTTGCTGTGTAAATGGTGCATCCCTATCCTGAACCACGCTGGCAGCTAAAGATCTGAACGTCACCCCGAGCTAATGTTTGATCAGGGGTCTTACTATGTCATAAGAGCAAACTGGTTCAAACTGGGATCAGAGCCCAAATATTTTTTCTGAAATACAAATTTTAAATGATAAATTAAATAAATGCGATTTGATCATTTTCATGACCATATACCTCAAAAATTCATACAAAATACCAAACATGTTTTATATCACAAATATCACAAATAGCCAATGTTTAACATACGTATGGAGGAAACAGATTGCTAAACATATCAAATTTAAGTAGGACAGCATGAAGTGATAATATTTGGCTACAATTTCGGGAAGAGATGAATTAGCCAAAGACCAACTATTAGAGTTCCAAAGTATAAAGCAACAATAACTCATTGGGTTGAAGCAACAACACATGGATTGCATGAGGATGCTTCACTGCTGGAACCACATGGGAGTCATGGTAGGTCTCATCTTTTCTCCTCCAGACAAATTATTTTCCAGATGTCGCAATCAATCAGAAAGATGATTCATCAGAAAAATAACTCTGCTGTCCATTCTTGTACAACCTGCAGAATTTCAGTTTGTTATTGATATTTTTTTTTTGCTCAGAAGAGTTTGCTTGTTCCTCATAAGGCATGCATGAAAGAAGGACTCACACCTGGCTGCTTATTTAGCTTGACGGTGTGAAATCAGTTCAACTCTTTGTGTTTTTACAAGAAAAATATAGTTGCATCTCAATTTTAATCGATTTATTTTATGTAATGCTTTTACACTTATGCTTTTCTTTCTGTTCTCTTTCTGCTTTGTGTATGAATGGTGCAATATAAGTAAGCAATCTTAAAACAGTGGATGAAACTCCACAGCAGAAGCTGAGGTGACAAAGTTTGCAAGATGCATTATTGATATACAGGTGGATCTTAGAATATCAAAACGTTATTTTGAGAAATTCAATTCACCGTTTGTATAGGTTTGCATAGGTAATTGCATTTTAAATCCCATCTTAAAAATCATCTGAACTTGGCTTCTGAAGGCATCGTCACACAACTTGGTGCAGATTTTGGAGGTCTTATTCCAATTTTAGGATTGAAAGAGACATTTAGATATCAGAATTGATGGCTCTTTTGTTCTAATTTTATTTACTTTAAGTAGTAGGGGGTGTATTTCTACTGGGAAAATTTTAATCCTCAGAAACAGTTTTGGCATGAGCTTTTCAGACAAGCAAACTGGGAAAGTGTCATATGGCAGATGTCACCATGTTAGCAAGCTGTTGGAGGCCAGACAAATTATTTTTATTGTCTGTACCCTTGCTGTAATTGCCCTTCTGTCTGAAGTCTGCATCAGTTGGGGAAACACATGAAGAATTTGCTAGAAATGTGCATCCATCCAGCCCCGTCTTCAGTTCAGATTGTTCATTAGGAACAGTTGGTAGTCAGATGTCAGCATCCGTCTCCTTTTTACCCACAAATCCCAGTGTTTTGGCAGTGTTTCCTCATTACATTCGCAGCCCTAACAAACCTCAAAAGAGTTTGGTTGTCAGAGGTCTGACCTCAATTTTCAGAGGTATTTTGTAGTTTTTCCGCTTCTGCGAGTAAAGCCTGCCGAGACGCTGCTGTGACATTGGGCAGCACAGATAAATTTGTGTTGATGAGTGCCTGTGAAGATGCCTAGCATTCATTATGTTGGGAAGGCAACTGCATTTTTTCTTTCAATTACAGAATAATTCCCTGAATAAGACCCACATTAATTGCAAACTGTCTCTGAAGTGCCACAAACCCCCGTGCAAACAGTACTGCAGTACTTGTGACAAATTCAACCTTTCAAGTGTTTTCTTCATACATAACAACTAGATGTAAACAGAAGAGACCAGAATATTAAATCTACATGCAAAGATTTGTTCTTGATTAGATTGACTTAGCTCAAATAGACTTTGTAATCAAAAACAATCTGGCTGGTCCACTCCACTACACATCAGAGAGACTCACTAATACTTTGGTTGTACTGGTGCAATGTAGGTATATCAGAGCACGCATGTTAATATACCTACATGATGTGAACTTTTCTGGTCACTCTACATCTTCACTGGCAGGACAGACCGCAAGGACAAAACTGAAACTGCCCCTCAAGCTAGCAGTGTGTACATGAAGACTGGCTCACATTTGTTCAAGCTAATCGTTATTTAGTCAAAATTCATAGTCACTTAGACTAAGAGCTTCTTAAGCTAACAGTTATTCAAAGTTAAGCCAATATCTATGTTGAGTTTAGCCAACAGCTAATCCAACTAACAGCTACTAAGAGTCAAACTAGTAGATATTCAATGTCAATATAATCAATTAGTTTAACCATTGACAGACTACAATTGCAAAACAGGCAAACACCCGATGTCACCGTTCACAACTCCTCATGTTTACTGATTAGCCAGGATGAAATGCATCCTGAGAAATTGAAGTCAATGGTACAAATCCCATCCAAATCGCTGAAGGGAGATGAGAACAGAATGTAATTGCTAAGGAAGGTAATGGCCAGGCTACTTCAAAATGAAGAAAATATCCCCTTAAGCTAAGAGCTATTCAGAGAATAACATTTAAAGTAAAGTTAAAAACTACTCTGATTTACGTCAACAGTGGATGAACTAACAGTTATTCAGAATCAAGCTAAAAGCTACATAAACTACCAGATATTTAGAGTCAAATTAACACCTACTCTAATTAGGATTGTTAAAAGCAAAATGTTATAAGTCAGTGAACTGCAGAACTTACATTACACAGGTGAACTGTTAAATCCTGGCAGAGTTCTGCAGACCTTTTAAGAAACCTAAGTGCAGGCAGTTGGCAACAAATTGTATTTGGTAGAAAAATATTGACAGTGTAAATAGCAGACTATTAGAGTCAGCTACTGTTGAAAAAGTAATGAGATGTTTAAAAAAAAAGAAAAAAAAATCTGTAAAACATTTGCCCAAACTGTCAGGATTTTTTGGCTTAGTTTTTTGGATGTTAGCAATTCCCTGTTGAAGAATCTCTAAACTCATCAGATGTTAACTTGGCTCAGTCAGGGACGTTTTTCACTGAAACTTCTTCAAATATATGAACCCATGTTGCTTCAGTTACATATACTATAGATGAGATGCTGTCTGTCCATACTGCAACTAACTTATTTTACACAACTTTTGTGCTGAGCCAGTTTCTGTCTTGTCGAAGATTTGCAGCTATTAATTGATTGAGCAGTTAAATGACACTTCAGCTGCAACGGCAGATAAAGTAACTATGTGTACTCTTACGCCTAGATTTTGATTATCCTTTTTAGCATTTAATGAGTTTAATTTGGAACCAATACGGGTAATATTTGACATCATTAAATATACAATGACAAGCCTCTCCTTCCAACTCCTGAGGTACTTGCAGTTCCTCTCAGAATTTCACAACAAATATAAAGATCAGAGTCATGAAGTGATTTATCCTGACTGGCTAACTTACGAGTGGCAGCTCGTAAAAAAAAAAATATTCTTGATGGCACTGATGTGCTAATAGATTTACCTTTTTAGTCCAGTATAAGCATTTTCTGAACAGTCAGAAAATGACTGCAATTCCACTTTAATAATAAATTCATTTCCTTCTAGAATCCAGCAGGATATTAGACTCCATTTATGCTTTGGAAAGGAGTTGTATTAAATACAATACTCAAGTTCTTGAGAGAAGCTTTTAGCAAGAGTATGATTTCAGCTCAGTCTATACAAATCAGTGTGTGGGGGATTGGGTGAGTGTGTGTGTGAATGAGTATGAGAGATGAAGGTTTCCAAGTATGGGACTGCATGACTGTATGAAAAGAGCTGATGCGTGAGTCTGAGGTGAGTGTAAGATTTGTGTTGAGTGATTATAAAATGAAGTGTGTGTTCTGAGCCATTTCACTGTATTACTATTGTTGGGTCCCAGCTCCTTTTCATGAAAAGACCTTATTGAATTTGGTGGAAGCTGCCCCTTTCATTGTCGCCAACATCTCTCAACGACTGACCTGAGACCTAAAGCTCATCACCAACCATCAATCCATCAGCTATTCCGGCTTATGCTTGCAAAGTTTACCAGGAGCTGATGTCTATCTCCAGCGGTCATTGGGTAAGAGACAGGGTACTTCCTGGACACAATGCCAGTCCATCATGGGCTGACACAGAGACACACTGGACAAAGAGTCATCCAAGGAAAAAGTCATACCCAAGGGCAAGCCAGAGGTCCTGCAGAGAAACCAGGATCTCCAACTTCTCCCTTGCATGACGTTTGCATAGGAAGAGCATGTAAACTTTATGCAAAAAGACTCTAGGCCTTCTTACAGCAAGACCAATAATAAATAAATAAATAGTTCATACAAAACAGTCAGGCTACTTAAAAGCATGTTCATTTACTGAATGGACATGCTTTTCCATTTAGTAAGTGGATTCAGTACATGGAAAAGCATGTCCATTTAGCATGAGTATATGCAAATCATGTATTTGTTCTGCATATACTCAGACCAAGTACTGAGTATATTCATCAAGTACTTGGTCTGGGCTCATTCTCTAGGTACTCCAGTGTGCTGCTACCTGCAATCTCACTAAAACCAGGAAGATAGAGCTCGGGGAATTAACTTTAAAATACTTTATCAATTACTGAAGCAACCAAAATACACCAAAGACCTGTTGTTGTATCAACTGTCCAACAATCCAGTTGCAGTGTTTAAATGTTCACAAGAATTTAAAGTTTATTGCTCTTTGAGAACGTGTTCTTGCATTATTATGCCATTGTTACTTGAAAATGGTCACAAAACAACAATATTATCATTCATCGCAATAAGTTCTGGAATACTTTATCGTCCAGCAAAATATGTTATCATGACAGGCCTAGAAATAATTATTAAAAATGTTAATCTGGTAATTTAAGGACAAACAGTAGATGTGCAATAGCATCCTGACTACCTGTAGTTAATTTTTGTCCTCTGTAGAGGACATTTTTAAACTTGAATATCTTCCACCCACTGCATACTGTTGAATTAATTCCTTTTGGTATCTAGAGAGGACATTTAGAGCTTTTCAATAATACCACATGTGAAGGGGTGGGACTTTTGTACATATCTTTTTCTCATTCATAAAAATGACGATCAGTACAAGCACATTTTATGGGAAGAGAAAAAGTAAGTGCATAAAACTTTTTATTGTGCAAATTGTGGTTTAAAATTTTGTTGGCATATTGTAACCAAGTCTCTTAGCAGCATATTACAACATTCTATGAATTATTTTGACTGTATTTTATCGTAGTATTTAAGAGTTGAAAAATTGTCCTCTGTAGTGGACATTTGTAATTATTTTCTCTCCATCCATCCATCCATCCATCCATCCATCCATCCATCCATCCATCCATCCATCCATCCAAGCTAAACAGGCAAAAGGCCATAAAAAAGGTGATGAGAATGGGATAGAATGGTGCGTCTTCAATCTATACTAAAAATGTAAATGCAGACAATTAACTGTTACAAATATGTGTTTATTGGATGATGGTTTTGTCACTTATTTACACAACTCTTATTTTGCATACTAATTTGATTCTCTGGTATCTTGTACTATATGGTTGAATTCCCCATTAAGCTGCCCTCCCATCTGCTTTTGTTAGATAGCAAAAATATGTTTGAAAATGTAAGTTTTACAGACATTTTTAACTCCAGTTACTTTCAAAGCACATGTTAGCTACTTTATAATAAACTATTTGTTGTGTCTAAGGACATCAGCTGATAAAATATTGATTCATGTAACTTAAAGTCTACGCCATTATCTCAACCATTCTCACCCGTTCTTCAAAGCTCCTTTCCTTTGCTCTTTTCTGCAAACTGAGCTCTGGGCTAGTGCATGCATACACAGCAGGCATGCAGAACCGGGTGTGTTCCATTTCTAATAACTTTTTCAGCATATTTTTTGTTGGTTTTATGTTTAAAATGTGGCTTTCTGTTTTTAATTGTTAAGCTTAGAGCATAAGGAAATCCATGCATGTAATTAATGGTGTGCCATAAAAAAAATATGTTTTTTGCAGAATCACCTGGATGATAAATGTTGCAGAGATCCTGTAGGTTTAAGAGATCTTTCTCTACTGCTGCAGATTACATATTTTTTTCTTTTAATGTCTGGAGCAGGTTGCTCTTATTGCTTTTGTGCTATATATATTTTTTCTTTATTTCCTTTATTTATCCAGGTAAACGCCGTTCAGATCTAGATCTCATTTTCAAGAGGGACCTGGGCATTATGGATGCTCACTACATTCAAAGCATCAAATTGGTTCAACATGCTGTAAAATTGATTTATTACTTTCTTTTCTAGGCCAAAGGGGAAGGAATGGCTCCACTGGTGGTATATAAAAATATATTTGATAGATTATCTTTTATGTTAAAGACAAAATCTTCAGACAAATTCCACATTGTTTTTTATTTTTTTTATTTTTAAGCAATTAATCTGACAAGTCCTCAGAAAAGTTGGTGCAACCTTTTGTTTGGAGAAGTAAAACAGCTAAAACTGAATGCTGCCAAAGAGGCTAGAACAAAGTACTGAGTAAAGGCTGTGAATGTTTATGAATACTTTTTCATATTTAAGAGTTTTTCTTGTTATGTGGTGAAGTGTACAAAACTCTGAAAAATAAAAGCACTATTTTAGAGTAAAAAAAAAAAAGTAATTTTTGGTGGCAACGAAATTTGTATTTTTCTGTTTTGAAACGATTACATATTTCAGACTAAAAAAATGTAATCGTTTGCAGAAGATATCTTAGCTGGAGTTTTGTTGCATGATGAAGTATTTATGCCATGTTAGGTACCCAGGGAGGATGTTCAAACTGTTCTCTCATCTGAATAATCTCATCTGAACTGAGCCTTCTGTTTACACAACAACATGTCAGCCTCTACGAGGCCCACCTGTGTGTTTCCACACTTGGTTTCAGGTCATATGTACCGACCGCAGGTGGTCGGATCAATTGGAAGCGTTTAATTACTGTTGTGACAAATGGCAGAGGCATTTAACGGGCTTTGCTGAGCAAATGATCTCTGTGATTGCAGCAGGGAGAGTGTGCCATGATTCACATTGACAAGCTATGAATTATTAAGCTGCCAGAGTTGCCTGACGCCCTGAAGCCATGTTTCTTTTTGTAGACGGGAGCCCGGCGGGGGCAAACAAAGGAAGCACAAAAAGGGATTTTGATGCAAGCCACCCATAAGGTTCAAACTGATGGACGTGGGCAGACAGCTGGTGTTGAAGGTATCTGGAGAATTAGAAAGATTACCAAGAATAAATAAAAATGTGCACTTATGCACCAAATCAAAAGACTGTCTCTTTGAACGTTGGTGAAAAATACTTTAAATTAGGGCTGGATTTAAGTTCTTGGCAGAGAAGTTGCTCATGAATAAAGTAATTTATCAAAGTTTAATTCAACCTGTGTTCCCTAGCACATATTCACAACATAGCAACACAGGAATAACTGCAGGAAACATTAAAAATAGATGGTCAGGCTTGCATAAAAAAAATAAATAAATAAAAAAAACTGACATGGATTGAGTTTTCTGACAAATCCAATGTTACAATAATTTTGGAGTCTTGGAATGGTTTGATTTTAAAACTTTTGCTCCATCAGATTTCAGAATCTCAGGTGAAGACGAAGCACCGGAATGGTAGCATGTTCATTCTCCAGACGGCACTCTTTGGGGTTTTTTTGCCTCTATTTAAGTACTATTTTCAGTGTGTTGCTGATTTTGTTTTGGTGTCATTCCTTCTTTCAGTGTTGGGTGCGTCACAAGTTAAAAATAGTGTTTAATATACCTTTTGTGCACAAGTACAAGGATCTTAGGAGAAAACTTTGACAGCCATGTTATGCACAACCCAAGGACTGAGTAGTTTAATTTCTTCAGAAATAACTTTTTAAAAAAGTCAAAACCTCAGTTTGCCTTGAAACAGAACTTTTATATTATCTACCCAGTCTTATGTCTTACAAGCTGCACACACTTGTTTCTTATTTAATCTGACATATCTGGCATAGCTAACATATTTCCCTGTGATTGGTTATAAAACTACTGATGGAATGATCAGTATGTTGAATGTTTCTTTTTCAGAAAATGTTACCCTAATTAACATGAGTTTTATTAGTTTGAATTAGAATCAGCTTAACCTGGATGGAGGGAAGATCAGCCCTGATGATCCTCTGCAGACATGAACTCAGAACCTGTCCCACTATGTGGATGAGCCAAATCACACAGGGATGGACCAACCAATACAGAACCTACTGAATAATGACTATGCAGAACAATATGCATAGAAACAGCTAGCTACTTGAAGAATTCTTAACAGTCAATAAAACTTCAACACAAATATCAAATGTTATTCAACTGAAAATTTACAAAAACAGTGAACAGTAAATGAGCACTTTAGAACTTTTCCAGCAAAATTCATTCATGGAAAGTTAAGTGCACTAAACATTCTCCAAGTTGGCATACAAAGTGAAAAAGTAGCTCTGCTAGTATTAGCACATTACCAGAAGTGTGCCCACCATGGTCTGCTGTTGTTAGAAGTTGAGCTGCTGTGAAGTAAAACATATCTATGTTTCAAGATATGAAGGTTCTTTATGATGAAAATCTCATTAAAGTTAGCAGGACAGTAAGCTCTTAGCATCAGCTAAATTCAGATGAATACTAACGTTCTATATCATTTTACACTATAATTCCCAAGCCTTTTTATGAACATCAGATCTTTTTATATCTTTGCAATAAAAGTTGTCTATTTTATGGACTGGTTCTACAGTATTGCACATGGCCAGAAAAGCCTTAGCTAATGAATTATACATTTATATGTCAGCTAATATTCAGAAAATATAATTTCCTTAATTGAAAGTGTTCTTCATCAGCCTACTTGTTTACCAGGTAGTTTGGAGTTTTCAACAAGGAAAGCCAACTGGCTGAGAAGCCTCCAGATTCAAACAGATCAAGTCTGAGTTGGCATTCATTTGGTTTTAGGTCATGTTTACAAGTCAAAGTGATAAAACAAGATGAGCTGTGTTTTATTTTCTCAGTTTTGCACAGCGCTGGCAATAATGAGTCGTGAGGTGAAAGTTCCCCCCAGCAGGGTGGCAGAGGGCTGCGACTCCCTTCCCTCAGCAGGCCACTGCCTCCGCCTGACCTAATTATCGCTAATAATTGCTCAGAACACCCCACGATCAGAACCGAGAGGATGGGATCAAAAATAACACTCAGCAGTTATTTTCTGTGACATGAAAAGAAATTGCTGTACACATATTCAATCTTCACAAAAGGAACGAAAAGGAAACCCCTGAAACCTAAAAGTTATTTTTTCATTATGAAATATCTCTCATAACGGAGACACATAAAGACACAAGGTTGAATGCATGGTGCAGTGATTTCACCATGACTCCACTATGAAACTTTAAGGTTGTCTATAATTACTTGCCTTGACACTGCGTTCACTTTGATTTGGTGAAAAGTAGTGGAACTGGAGTTTATTTAAATTGTTTTGTACAAATTTCACTTAGTTCAACATTTCAACACCCAGTTTCCTCTAATCCATTGATGTCTTTAATTCAGCCTGTAACGAGTTATACAGACAGTGAAATTTACGAGTTTGGTTGATCATGTGTCAGTCTGCCCAGCTATTTAACGTTGTATGACAGAAAGTAGTACACAAATCAACACCTAGATGTCCACACATTTATATAGTCATTTGAGATGAAATCAGTCATTCTGGAGCTCAATGAATTTAAAACTTGGATCATGATTTGATGCAACTGGTGGAATAAGTCCACTTTTGAACTTTGCTTCCAACTAAATATTTGCCAGTTTTAATAGGCAGGAAGTGACTGGGAACAAAAGCAACCAGCACTGAAGTGGCATGCTGAGTAAAACCACCAATATTGTGCAGAGGTGACCAGCGTTCCACACAATCAACACCTACACTGACATCACATGGCCTTCAGATTCACTCAGGAACAATCTGCACAGAGCTTCATAGAAAGAGCTTCTATGGGCAAACGACTGCATCCAAGTATTACCTAAGTTTTTGAGATGCTAATTGGTGGCTCCAAGTTGTAAAATAGGCTTTGCTGCCATGGTAACACAGTACTGTCTTAAAGTATGAGAAATCCTTTCCGCACAGAGGAAGTAATTGTTCAAAAAAACAATAGCTCAATGAAAGAAAAGAAATGCATCATGAGACGGTGCACTAAGGAAGGTGTGTAAAGATATTAGTGATCAAGCTTTGTGTGAAAGAACTTGACTGCCATGCACAGAGTCTTGACCTTAATTCCATACGACATATTTGAGATGAATTAGAGCAGAAACAGAGCCACAACTTCCCATCTAACATCAGTTCCTCACCTCACAAATGGTATTGTGGAAAAATTGTCAAACATTTCCAAACACTTGAGCTGCAAACATGAATATATCATCATGGTAAAACATCAATATGTGTCATATTCATATCACAAAGCACAATAAATGCTGGCTACTATATTCTAAGTATTATGAACTTACATTTCTCATGTTGATTTATGCAGGTGGACAGAGTCTCAGGGCAGCAGATGCTCACACTGGACATAAATGACGTTGTTCAAAATGCTAGCAAGAGGGAAAAGAAAATAGGCTATTATCACAACCGATATCGTCATCACAATATTTACCGTTAAGATTTTCTAATGTAGTGCCACCTTAATAAACACACACTCCTAAATCTGATGAAAAGCCTCCTCAGATGTTGTTATACATGCAAATCATAAGCCGACATATCAAACCCTGGGTAGAAAGAACAGTATTTCACTACTGAAAAATATTTAGAAACGAAAGTCCACAGTTAAAAGTCCTATAACCTTGCAGGCAAAACAATCTCCCAATGTGTAGCTGTTGGTGTGGAGTGAAGCCATAAAACAGGATGGGACATTCTGCATTAGAGATAAGACCTTATAGGCCCACATTTATTTAAAGCACAGCATGGTGTATCACTAATTGATATGAGAAGAGTAACCTCAAAGCTGGAAACTAAATTTCTCTTGCCGCTTTTTCAGTGTCACAACTCTGGTAGCCACACGTTGTACATGCAAGAGAGATAGGAGAGAAATACTTTAATTTATGTCTGCTCTTGTGTGCAGTGTGCATTCCACCCATCCGGAGGTTTAAGTAGGTCAATGCAGTCTCGCATGGTTATACGGTGATGCACATTTGGCTCCTGCAGGTTTGGTTTGTAGAGAGAGCAGAAAAAAAAAGGAGTAAAACCAATTACAACTCACAATTATAAGTTTACTATTTTCTAACCTTCTCTGTATCTCTCTCATCAAGTGCAAAGACAGAAGCAAAAAGTGAAGCTTAATCGATTTTTCTGTTGCTGTAAATAAATAAATGTTCCACCTCTCACATCAGTGGCTTCAGCCCCTGTCTTCTGGTCTGGTAAACCCCATTCATCAGGCGCAGCACCGCCAGGGCCACGCCGCTGCCTCCGGTACACTGAGCTGGCTCAACCTCAGGCTGCCCTCTCAACATGAAACACAATGACAGCCACACTGGAACATAATGATTTAAGTTCTCCTCGGGGAAGAAGTATACCGTCCACTCAACCCTGCTGACACGCACTCCTCTGTTTTTAAGTGATAATGAGCTGAATTAGATCACACAGACACACACACACATATAGATAGGACAGTCTGTGAGGCATGGTCACTTCCACTCCCACAGCTGATTTCAGATGCAGTGTATATCAGGGTTTGTAGCAGATCCAGCATCGAGCTTGTTAACCAGTTCCAGCAGGAACAAGTAGTTCAGGCTCTCTCTTTTTTTTTTTTTAAACTGCTGCAAACAATGTTTTTTGGGGGGATTTGCGTTTACTACTTAGCCTATATACACAATAGAGTCCAATTAATTAGCTTTAAACAGAAAAATCAAGCAGTGAACCAGATCACAATTGTATTCCTTTGCAGTCTCCTGCAAGTTCTTTCAGTTGCAATATTATGTCAGGCTGCCTGCTACCTCATGCATTGCCAAGTCTTTAAATTATTTCCCCTCTGGCTCGGTTGTCAGGAAGGTGTGTTAGTAAATCCTGTGGCCGTTGTTAGGAGAGAACCCCACAAACATGAGCTGACATCCAGCTTGACCACAAAAATTTATTCATGCGTTCCTCCACTACTATGTGCATAGAGGGGCGATGAAAGCTCAATGCTCTATTCATAGTGAATATATATTTTATAGGCTCACGCGAAGCCTCTGTCCACATCACTTTACATGCTGACAAGAGAGTGTATAATTCAGAAGCTATCCAGAATTATCTGTCATAATAAGAGGGGAATCATAATGAATTAATTAGAAGTGATTTAAATGACCAAGTTAAGCTATATTATTGTTCTTTAACCATCAGTTTCAGTCATAAATCTGTGTTTTTTGCAATATGGGTCATGTTTGATGTTTTTTAAAGTCATGGAAAAATGGCAATTTTTAAAGGGGATCCCAATCAGTTTGACATGGAGGATGTAGCTCAGTTTATTCAAGGCGATCCGGTGAATCTTGTTTGGAAAAAACGTCCAGAAAAATGTAAAACTGTTGAAACACAGTTATTTTAAATCAAGACTAAAAACTTGCATTTAGAGTTGCTTTTGAACCACAATAAATGGAACATTAACAAAGCTGATGTGTATTGATCACAATTGGCAAAATGTAATGTCTGTTGGTTTTCACAACTGTTGACTAGATGATCCTTTCATAATTTTTGGTTTGTTTTCACAACTTAAAGCACTTTTAACTGCTATGTTGCTGAAATGTGCTATACAAACTTGACTGATTAGCGAAAAAAAATGAAAAATGAAACAGAGAATTTTCCCACTAAGGGAAAATAAAGGTTATTTCTAATCTATTCAAAGAGAATATTGCAAATTCCTTGCAAAAAGATGTTTGCAGATATTCATGTCCAAGATATTCTTGTGAAAAGTGCTGACAACTGTATGACTTGAAAATTAATGTTCAACATATTTAAGCTTAAAACTTTCATTAGTCTCTTTGAAGACAATCAGAATATCTGAAGCTAAAGCTGTGTCCGTATTCTCAACACAAAGTCAGACATTTCTGAACACAGAAACAGATTAAAAGTCCCAACTGAAACCATCTGTCACCATAAAGACGTGCAATACTCTCTATGCAGGCCAAAAAGAATCTGGCAGAGCAGAGCCTGAACTTTCAAGATCTTGCAGGTACTCTAAATGAAGTCTGAAAGAAGTGCACCCAGTCTTTGAATCACCAAACCTAGAACATTCTCAATGCAAAGCGGAGGTTTTTGTAGGACCCCTCCTGTGGAGACAACCTCTCCAGGAGGCTGTGCTGATTTGGAAAACCTAAGGGCCTTAGGCTTTTTGCAGATAATGCGATTCTTGTAGCTTTTCATCTGCAGTGGGAAATAAAGCAGAATCATCTCAAAGTCAGGTTGAGTTTCTCAACTGGATAGCGATGAGACGCTCCTACAGGTTGGCATTTTTCAGTTCAAGTCAATTTAAATCTAAAAGTACTTTGTTCAAACCAAAAGGAAATTAAATGTAATGTCTCATATCACCCTTGTATCTTCAAAGAGTTGTTGTGGATGATGATGCTAAAGAGGCTTCTGACTAAAGACACTGCTGTGGTAACAGTTCATTATCCAGGCAGCAGAGATGATATTTCACAGTAATATGTCCTGGATGATACCATCAGTTTTAGGCAAGCACTGCTATTAATCCATTTCATTTGCTTTTGCTGCTTCTCTTCACAGTTCTGTCTGGACATTTGGTTAGAAAGCCAGGAAGAGGGAGAGAGTCTGGGATTTGATTCTTGCCCATTATGATCGATGGGAGAAATGGTTTGAACTTCTTTCCCTCTCTCTGCACCTATGAAAATGTATTTTTCATTTTGGTGTTGCAGTGGATTTTTGACATGCTAATCAACTGCTTCCTGTTGTAAAAAAATACCTTGTTGAAATGGTTATGCATCATGAGAATCTGAAAGTAAAACAGTAATGGCATGACAACTCAACTATGGATGTGGATAAAACCGACAGACTTGCATTACTTAAAGACAATACATGAAAACTGGTGGTCCTCATTACGCACCATCTTTGCATAATTTCAACCAGTTCCCATCTTTGGCTCACATAGCATTGATGAGTTACTTGTGCTGACCTGGAAATGCTCCTAAGAGCTTATTTTGTACCAATTCTGAATCTAAGTAGATATCATTAAGATCTAATAAGAAGGCAATTTCATTTTTCATGCAGAGAACACAAATTTATTCAACTTTTTGGCTCTCTCTCACATGGCAAAAGTATAATGGGGTTACTTCTGTTTGGTTTATTCATCTACACATTTAGCTCAGCGTTTCTCACTGAAGCTCTTGTTATAAATGACAGAACTGTCGTTTCAACTCAAGCAGGCTGAGCAACACGTGCCACAATTAATTTTCCCTCCAGCTTTCAAAGTGCTGACAGCGGCAGGGAGAAATTAAATGTGCCATCAAAGCTAACCTTAGCTTTATTCCTGCATGAACCCGGCTGTGTTTAACATGCCGAGGTCCCACAGGGCGCCTGGCAGGAGAGACGAATCAAGAGAAGCCTCAATTCACGCTCGGAGTGAAGGTCGGAATTCAGCCGGAGAGAGTTAATTTGATATGAAAATCCAAACGCAGGAGCCATCAGAGCCCGCTGTGACACTTGAAAGTCTAAAAATCACTGTGAATCCGGCATTGCTCCTGTCACAGAAGAAGGTGTAGGCTGTAATTTAGAAATAAAGGTGTCAGACTGAGCTTGAAATCTACTTGTCATTCGAAAAAATAAAACAGTTGTAGCTCAGTCCTATTTTATTTCTGATATTATGTAAACGATCATCTAAAAACGTACATGTGAAGTTTGATTTCCCTTTAAAAAAAAAAAAAAAAAAACTTTTATATAGGCCTATCTCATAATTTTTGCTTCATTTAAATATGACACCTGGCACATTGTGTGTATTATTGTTGCTCTGGGCACCAGCAAAGGGAACAAGAGCTGTCAAATTAATCACAGTGAAGTCTCTTCATCTTTTTTTCACCAACGCTTTCGCTCAGCACTGACTTTGGCCTGGCGTTCCTCTTTCTGGGAATGTCATTTTGTCAAATGAGAATACTTCCTGAACACGACGTGTACCGGATTAAAAATCCCCACTGAAAGCAGCCCTCATTGTAAGGAGATTTCCTGCATTAGAGGCAGGCAAGAATAAGCATAGTGACTGAAAAGGATCTGGTAGCCAAACACAATTGAGTCAACACTTTCAAGACCTCACAGATTGCTTTCCTGGAACTCCAGGGGTTCATTAAGAACCTAAAATTCAATGTTTCTGAAACTTAATTTGCATTTTTCATAACTTGCATACTATTATAAATTGTCCAAACTTTAAGATTTCTCAAGAGCCAAAAGCAGTATTCTTTAGTATTTCCCAGTCTAACCTGATTCTTTAGGTTACTTGATCCTAAAGATTACTTCATTAGAATCTATGATCTATGAGATATTTTTTTTTTTTTTCAGGAACTTGGTTATTTTACAGTATTTACCAGTGACTTTTAGAGACCAGGTTGTATTATGAGGTGAGTTTTTACCAGATACTTGCGATCTATCAGAAAATTATTTTTATGCAGATACATTTTTAATCAGAGAAATCCAAAATTCCATTTTTTAGGATTGGTTACCAGGAATGGACTTTGGTGTCACATCGGATTTACACCGCGGTAGGAAAACCGAAAGTTGTGCTTCCCCAAATAATAATGAAAAAAAAAAATCTAGGCATGCTAATAAAAAGCCAATTAACAAAAAAAAGGAGGTTTTAGTGTTTATAGTGAAGGCTAAGAATGCTGTTACAGACTAGAGGAAACAGAATTACACCAGAACACTTAAGACAATTAATTTATACTGTGAGAAAGTGCCTGGAAATATTCGCTATGGGAACTGGTTTATATATGAGAAAACAATTGAAGAGCTAGCTTACCTGGACTTTAGCCCCAACAGCTAAATCCAGCGGCTCATTGTGAATCCAGCCCAGGAATAGTTCAGTTTTCATTTGATAAAAGATGCGTTTTCCTCTTTTTGTTTGGCTGCAAGTGATTTCCTTCCAAAACACCCAACCCTTTGTGTTGTCTTCTCATATAAGTCCTTGTTCTGCAACAACATCTGCCTAGTTAAGCTAGTGCG
Source organism: Poecilia latipinna (assembly GCF_001443285.1). Taxonomy (NCBI): domain Eukaryota; kingdom Metazoa; phylum Chordata; class Actinopteri; order Cyprinodontiformes; family Poeciliidae; genus Poecilia; species Poecilia latipinna. The sequence continues at coordinate 201,807 of NW_015113506.1, forward strand.
AACCTTTCCACAGTGGTGCATTTACTGCTGCAGGACATTTGAGCACCATAGAGAGAACAGAAATGCAATACATTGTTTTTCAGTCAAAAACAATGTATTGGGATTTCCGAAACTCCTAACACTGCTGTGATTCAGCTAAAAATAAGAATTTCTTAATGTGGGATTTTATTTAATCTGTGGTTGAATGCAATCAAGTTAAAGGCTAAATTTCATAAATATTTCTAGTGAGGTTAATTTTCTGTATTAAAAAACTAATTGATTTCCGTCACAAAATGTCACTAAATGTTTCATTGTGATGTTTAATTTTTTAATGTGCTACAATTTTTTAATGGGACTTACTGTTACCCTAAGCTAAAACAAAAAAAAAAAGATTCAGCTTAGCCACTCACCAGTAACTCTCCTCTAAATGTAATGGACTCATTAATATTTAAAATTACTAAAATTTAGCTGTTACCAACAGAGCTAAAACCTCTAAAGTTGTTCCAGACTAAATGACGGCACTTTCTCTTTGGGAGTTTGACTGAAGGTTAATGCCTCTTTCAGTGGTGGAAAAGTCAATGAGCGACCCAAATGTTTTAAAATGAATCATTAATACAAAAGCCATCTTACATTTTAGAACAAGCAACCCAAAAAGAAGAAAAAAAACTCTGCTTTGGTAAAGATGCACAGTGTGATCCAGCATGTACATGCTTGTGCACATTTATGAATTTGATTGAATTACTCATACTCAGCTGCAGTAATGAGTCAGATTTTTAATTTATTGAAAAGCTCTGATGGATCTCAGTGGCACTGGATCTCTTTCAGATTGTAAATGTATGCTTGTCACATTCCCACAGATTATCTACATGTTCCTCTCAGTGGGGGAAACTACACATATCATGTCTGCTAATGAAGTGAGCGTAAAGACCGACATAAGGCCCTACATACTAATCAAAGCATGAGGTGATGAAAGCAGGGGGAGCAAACGTGCGATACGGTAATGGGAAGAGACTTGAGGACTCAGAACTCGTTAAGTGGATTTTTAACGCCAAAGCTGAGATGATAAGAAGGGGTCCTGTTAGAGGAAATTTGAATTAATGTTAAATTTTGAAAGAGTGACATTAATTCTTATTAGAAGATGATCATCAGCTGAGAAGAAGAAGATTTTTCTAACAGAGGAAAATAGGTGGTTTTTCATTAACGCTTCAGTAGATAGAGCTCGGCTATAGAGTAGAATAGAATAGAATACCTTTATTAGTCCTGTATAGGGGGGAATTGACATTTAAGTAAAGCCCGTTCATACATGGGTAGACTGGTACCTGAGGCTGCAGCCATACTTGGGAGGTGCTGTCCTTAATATATAAGTGCAGGTCACCTTATTAGTTACACCTGGTAAGTTGTTGATGCAAACAATGAATCAGCCAATCACATGGCAAAAACTAAATGCATTTAGATAAGTAGACAAAGTGAAGACACCTCTCTGTACTGACTCAAAATGAGTATCAGAATTAGGAAGAAACATGATCTGAAGATGATAGTCATTTCCGAGGATTTTTGGGGTAGCTACTCTTCTGGGATTTGTACCCACAACTATCTCTCGGGTTTTCAGAGAACGATCTTGTCATCTATTGGCTGTGACAAGATCTCAAATAACCCCTGAAACATTTATAGATCCTGAAGGGATAATCAAATTCATTCCTATTTTTCATTTCAAAGTACTAACATGTGACATCCTCTGACATTGGACAAAACTTTTTAATGCTTCAAATTTTTATGAATAATGTGATGGAAATGTCCTTGTTTGTTTATGTTTCCCAAAGTAGACCTCTGCATTAAAACTTAAGACCTTTTATTTGAAGCTTTCTGGTCATCAGTATTTTCAAATAGGTAGTGTAGATTGAAAATAACACCAATAAATAAAACACTCATGTTGGATCGAGGCCTAAGGGAAAACAAGCATTGCTCCGGGTCTACAGTGGAGACACATGGTTACTGTGTGTTGCATCATGTTTTACTGAGTTAAGATCATGATTTTCTAATCTTTACACAGTAGTGTTTAATGTGTGTGATCAAGCAAGTGTTTATAAACCTGCTATTAGGCTTAATGATTGCATTTCAGCTCAAACTGAGCTTCTAATGTTAGAATGTTTCAGATTGTGTAATTATGGCAGGTTCGAGACATTTCCTGGCCAAAATGTCCAATTAAGTAACACGTCTTCCATGTCAGTTTTGATGTTTAAGTATCAGCATTAAATGTAGAGATTGAATCTTTAATCTAATTCTGACATGTTGGATTCTGATTATTTTCATGAAAATTTAGAGGGTTTTCAAGATCCGGACCATATCAATGGGTTCTGCTAACCTTCCATTTTTCTGACACTTTCTACAGGTATTAAAGCTCAACAAGTGTTTTTGTAGTTTTAGATCATCTATTGAAACCTATACTGATCCTGAGGTAGTTTAGCTAAACTACCTTAGCTAAAACCAGCATCAACCTGCTTCTAAACTAAAGTGCTTACCAGTCCGCAGTACCAACCTGTCTATCAATGTCCTGTTACATTTTTCCCCATTTGTGAACAAGATCGTTAAATATTTCAGCTTTTCCTCGGCTGTCACCCTCCCTAGAAATTGCTACAATATTAGAAATGGAAACTTCTACAATTTGGTATATCTTGAGAATGAAGAAAGCGCTGGTGATCTCAATGTGACATCCACTGTGAAGAGAAACCCTTTTTGCAACAGCCACCTAAGTGGACAATCCTAAGTGGACAATACTCGTCAAACGAATAAAGAAGACCCCATGAAAGTAGATTCAGAGGGTTCACTCACCGGTGCAAGCCACTCATAAGCCTCAAGAACAGAAAGACTGGAAAAAAAAAAACATCTCCAAAAGCTAGCACAGTTCTGGAAGAACTTTCTTTGGACAAATTAAACCAAGATCAATTTTTACCAGAATAATGACCAAAAAAAAGTACAAAGACTATCAAAATGGCTTCCAACAGGTCTAATGTTGATCCTTTTGGGATGATTCTTTCTGCTGCTTATGGACTCATTAAAAATATTATGTTGAGCAGGAGAGAGTTCCAGCTGATGACCACATGTGTGGGGATTAAAAGTTCAAATGAAAGCTTTAATTTGAGTTGTCACTGAACGCAGCTTGAAAACATTTTCTGGGACAGGTCCTTGTTAGGGTAAGCGCACATGTGGAGCGATGAGACATAATTAGGGTGGACATGATTATGGAAAAATGACCAGAAATAAAACAGAAATTATCTTTGTTCAGGGCAAAGCTAAAGACAAAAAAAAAAATAGGAATAAAGTGTGAGTTTGCATCACTGAAAACAAACATATAACAAGGTAATTTTACATTAATGAATCAGAGCCAGGTAATTATATAAAAATACTTTTCTAGTCTCTTGATGCCCATGGAAGCAGGAGGAATTGCTGTTCTTTGAATTCTAGATGTTTCCAAAACCAGAAATCTCCTGTATGCTTTCCACAGCAGCTGAAGAGCTCCAGCATCTGTTTCCTGACTCTGAGAACACCAAATGCTTTTTTTCTTTCTTGCTGTTCCAAGTTGAAATGGTCTGCAGTTCAAGATGAACTCCAGAAATATGCACTTTATGCAAGAGTGGCAAGAAGAAAGTCATAAGAAGTTCAGTTTGCTACATGTCATAGAGAGGATACAGCAAGCTTCAGGGAGAAGAAGTTCTGGAGAGGTAAGACCAAAACTGAAGTGTTTGGGCTATGTTAATGCAGCCCAAACAGTGACTACGTAAAGTCAAAGATTATTTTTTTCAATAGTGACAGGTTGACTGGTCAGTTGATGGGACAATGGGTGGAGCAAAACAGGGCTGCAAAAGACTTGAAAGATGAGATGGAGGGTTATCTTTTGAGATAAAACTGAATTTTTGTGGTGGAGTGAAATATAAAAGAGAAAAGAGATATGAATAAAATCGTTCTTAAGTTTATACCACATTGAAAACATCGTCCCAGTTAAACATTAATCTTTAAAAAGATACTGTGGAGAAATATAGCACAGAGTAGCCTGTCCAACCTTCACTGCCTAGCAGCTCTCAGCAGTTTTATAATCATGTATACAAGCGTCTGTGAATACCAATCTGATCCACTTGATCTGTTCCTGTAGCCTGTTTGGCAGCAAAAATAAAGGGCAGAGCAAGAGCAGAATGTTCATCATTTGATATTAACACCAGACAAAGCAGGCCTCTTTGATCAAGGCCCAAAGGTCAACTACAACAGCTGTCCCGATGCGCTGATGCAAGACCGTCCTTTTCTTCTTCAGGCCAAGGCGAGGGCGGTTTCCTGCCAGCAACCAGCTGCTTGGAAATTTCATTGGAGGATACATTCTCTTCTAGATTCTTTCAAGGAAACATAGTTATTACCAATTAACTTTATTTATAACTCTAAATAAGAGTGTTAGGGGTCAAAACATGTGTGATCAGTATATGTTGGAAAAGATCCAACTGTTGAGAGAACTAGCTTTCAGTCGTGGATAGAAAAAGCAAGGATATACTAAACATGAAGAGACAAGATGCCCTTTCAACTATCGCAAAAGCTTTAATATAAAGAAACATAAATAGGTTCCATGAAATATCAAATTTCTCCTATTTTTACTCCATATCTAACTGTAGCCAAAGGGTCAAAGTGAATCTACCTGAAGCTGTTGAACCGGATGGTTGCTGTTTTTTTCTTAAGTCCATCTTTGTAAGGTTGTTGTAATTCAGCTGCATTTGTCCCTACAAATGTCAAGCTATCAGATCATCTTTAAAAGGTCAGATTTTTATTTGGA
>NW_015113506.1:210680-238545 GCF_001443285.1 Poecilia latipinna
TTCAGCTTCTTTGATCACATCGTCATCCTCATCATTGTACGACTCTCAGCAAACACAAATGATATGTTGACTTTTTTCATAAGATGTCCTATTTCTATTCAACTGGTTCTCCAGAAGAGCAGAAAAAGTCTTTAAAGAAACCTAACTGAAGCATCAGTAATGTCGCTCCTGTCTAACACTGTTTACCTACCAAAGTGGGGTAACTTTCTTCCGTGCTGGTCTTGTGGTTTCTAACCAAGCTCAATTTAAGGGTACACTCAAGAGGCTGTTTTGGCTACTAAGCCAATGAAGAGATCTCTTTTTAAGCTAGCTCATGACTACATCACCAAAATATGAATGGAAGCAACATCTCTTAATCTGCTCGCCTGTTTGCTTATTTGATTTTACACAACACCTACAAGTTGTTCACATCCACAGTTCAGCGGAGGGGAAACTTGCATTTGGGAAGCTTTTTAAATATTTACCCACATTATGTTCCTGTACGCATTAGGCAGACTGCACAGTATTATGTATGCTGGTAAATGTAGCTCTGATTAATAGATGAATAGTCTGACTTGGCCTTTGTGCCACCACAGATGGTGACCTCTTTCTTTACTCTGATAATGACGACTAGGAGAACAAAGGGAAGGAAAATGAAGAAGACTTAGAAGCAGAAGGAGCGACTGAAAAAAAAAAGTTGCGTTGTATATTTCAGGACATACTGATCCTGCAATAAACAGAAGTACCATCTGGCTAGCTTTTAACTTTTTGATTCTTACAGTTCTGGGGAAAAAAAAAAAATAATAAAGTTTAGTTTTAACACCGTAATATATGTTTTAACAGTTTGTTAGTTCTTGGCATGTCATCTAGAATGTTGAAGTTAATGACAGTAAAATTAGGACAAAAAGATTAAATGACAAAGTCTCTCATTTCCTGTGGCCTTACAATATTTACAAAATAAATACATAAATAAAATATGGTCTTGAACATTCTTTTGGCTCTTGATCCAGGAAGGTGTCTAAGAAGGAAAAGCAGCTTGATTATGTCTTGAGGATTTACCTAATTCATCAGTTTTTATGCAATTTCTTGGTTTAGTTGACTGAAAGTAACCTTAAACCCAAATCTGCTGGGGGTATCAATAGTCTGGGCCTTAACTCTAACTATTTAAGTCAAGTATGAACAGAGGGTTGACAGGTGATGCAGGCTTCAATATGTTATGTAGAAAATTTATGTAGGAATATTCACAGGCTGAGTTTCTTGTGTAAAGTAATATTTGCAATTAAATAGAAAATATTTCACAACCTTTGGTGTAATAATAGGACATTGCAGGACACCATTTTTAATCAGTTACTGTTGGTTTTCTAAATCCTTTGGAAAAAGGTCAAATGTGTGTCAAAACTGCAATAAAAAGATAATTTGAATCTGTGTGGAAGATACTGTACAGTTCACATTATTTCCTTAACCTTGTTATCATTCACATATCATATCACGTTGTTTTCTGTCTATATGGTGGTTAAGAAAAGGTTGAAGGTTTATCAATTCACATTATAAATTGACTTTTAAAGCAGTCACATATGGAGAGATTTGTTTAATATTCCCTTAGTGCCACTGTCAAGGATATATGTAGATTAGATTGAAGTGTTGCTGAATAGAGCAAGTAGAAGCTGCAGCTGCAGCTGCAACATAACATTAACATAACATTTAGCTGAGATTTTGCAATTAATGAAAAAAGGAGGTTGCAACAAATTTTTTATTGTTACTGTAGTATTATAAGGCAACCTATAATTTAACCTATTTACTAGTGTTTTCTGAAAAATGTATAAATGGTGGCAAAAAATATATATTCTTTATTTTATCCAAAGCTTTGTTGTGCTGTTTTGTTAATATGCAGCAGTCCAATTGTTTCATGAAAATATTTTTAAGATAACAAGTAACAGAGAAGGTAAAAAGCTTTATATAATCCTTTAACCAATTAACACAGGGATATAGTGTTCCTATTTTTTTTCAGTAGCACTTATTTTTATGCAAAAGGAACAAATAAAATAAATTAAATGACAAAAACTAGGTGGAGATTCACATTCTCTAACTTGAATCTCTTGGCTTTTTGGGTAACAAAAGAATACGAGCTATTAATAACAGTGGACCTGTTGTGATGTAAAAATATATTTATGAGTTTAAAAAAGTAGTAATTTATTTCCAAGTTGATAATGCTTTCCCTTCTCCTATTCACATTATGCACATTATTAAACAACTAGGCAGCAGGTAAAACTATATAAAGCTGTTGTAACGGTTCACAGCTTTTCTAAGTGAAAACCACAAAACTGAAGCTCAACTCTGATTCACAGCTTCCAAATGAAAAAGTTATTTTAGAAGTTTCAAATCATATGCTGGCTTCTGACTTCAGTGGGCAGCAATAAAACTCCTGGCCTGCTAACGTTATTTAGCTGAACTGTAGCTTCTCATGTTTTCAACAAATCATGAAAACATAAGACCAGTCAGGGCCAAATTCAGAAGTGGCCTCCTATGAAGTACGGGTCTTTGCTGACAGGGGAGACTGAAAGAGGGCGGCTATGACAGTGAATGGTGTAACCTTCAAATTATTCCTCCCCTTAATTCAAACTGTTAAAAATGAAGTTCACAATCTCATTGAAGTTCCACAGTACTTATGTAATTATTTTTAATTAATTGAAGTAATGAACTAGTTAAGTTGTTTCTTTTGTCTTTTTTTTTTTACAAAATTATATGAACCCCCCGACCCCCAAGAAAAAAAACAAAAACAAATGACAAATCCTAACAATCCTAACACAGCTACCGTACTATAAGCATAACTTTTACACCACTAGATTGAATATACTAATATTTAAAACTGTATTCTTCTCTTGCTTCATTGACCATTATTGACATAAATAATAACAAAAAATCTTCTGTTTGGCTTAGAATGAATCTTGGGATGGGGTGGGCTGTGAAAAATACCCTTCCTTCAACTCCAGAAGAAGGAAGCTGTAGCCTTTGTCGCATCTCTGCAGATAATGGGTTTTTAAATAGGTGCATCAAAGGATGCAGCCCCTGAATTTGGACAAACCCATTGTTGCTATTTATTTTATTCTCATATTTTTGTATCTTCTTTTGTGAGTTTCCTGCAGTGCCCCTTTCTGTCTCGTTAGGCAGCTTCCTATTTGGCCAGATGCAACTTTACAACTACATGCATCAGTAAGAAATGTACAAGTGCAGGTTTCCCCCACTGATCACATTTACTCTGCTTTCATTTATACTTGCATATAACGCCAGTTCATTGCTCTGCTCCAATTTACTCTTACCTCTTGTCCCTGTACTCAGTATGATGTTCTGAATAAATGAACACCAGCTCTGGTAAGCCTCTGAATCCATGAAGAGTCCATTTCTCTGCCAGATCGCAGACACTTTGAGTGCCAATTTATGAGCACATGCACGCACCGTGGGGCCAGCGGTGTTTGTTCAAGTGGCAGCAGGATGCTCACACAATCCTCATCTTCTGTTTCACTGCCATCACACTGTTGAGTGAGGAAAATAGAAAAAGAGTCAGGAGGAGATAGACACAGAAAATGGAGGGATACAAGAAAGTGATTCTTTTTTGTGACCAAAAGGAAAGAAATTTCATTTATTTATTCATTGTCAAGCAAAGTGTTGAGGAATACAGGACCAAAACAAACTCCAGCTCCAGCTCCAGTGGTATATCTTAATTGTTTTCTTCTGTTTTGACAATGCTACAGATTAAACTTTAAATTCTATATGAACTTAAGATTTTGTCATCTTTGAAAAACAAACACATGGCACCAAGGTATTTCATGCACATTTCAATAAGTACTTGCATTTCATGTGAGTCAGAGTTAAGAGCTTTTTGAATTGAAAGTAGACTATTTAATTTCTGCACAAATAACAACTGATTTGACCAAAAATTTCCATCATATTACCTTTGAGAACTGCTAAGGTGCTCAGGCAATTCTTAATTAGAATTACTTTTGATTACATTATTATGATTAAATTCATTTTTTTTGCAACAGTATTGTAGCCATCCTGTTCTAAAGTCGTGCACAGATGTTGTACAGTAGATTGATCAAACTTTCCATTATTGTGCTTGTAAATCCGTGAATGAACTTTTTATTGTTCATCTCCAGTGGTTCAGTTTATCTTGACAATTGCAGTTTCAAAGATAAAACAAACATGTGAAACCAGATTTAATTTTGGGTTAAAAGGATCAAAACCTAATTTAAAATTTTACTAATGTGTTTGTATATTGTAAAAATAAATAACCTCCTCATTGAGATTAAAATTCCAAATTAGGGTCATACATTGCTCAACATGGTTAAATTTATGTATGATATGTCACAGAAAAACTTTCTTAACCTATAAAGTAAAACTTCTTGAAGGTTTTTTTTGTCTATAGGCAGCAGTAGTGATTTTATGTCTAGACACTCTCATAGTTTCCAGTCCTTTAAATGAAAAATAAATGAAACGAGCTTTGTGGATAAGATACAGGCAGATGAAAGCACTTTCATTCTGTCCTGTTCTTTGCCTTTTCTTATGAAAATACCTGAAAGTCTGCCACATAAAAAAAAGTAAAATGTGTTTTTCCTCATTGTTCCCAAATCTTGTTCCAGTTCACCCTTGTGAGATATGTAAGTGGGTTTGCAGAGCTCAGCTTATGGACATTGAGGATCTGTGGAATATTATTAAGGCTTTATTTTTCAGTCTGTGTTGTTTGGGTCCTCATAGCAGAACTTTTCTACTCATAATCTGTTAAAGTGATTCATAAATGCAGTCCTCCAATGTATGATGCACTATTTGGATTAAGTCAGTTCATTGACTTAATCCATTTGCCTCAGACCAAATAGTGTCTTTCATCCCATGTGTTTATTGCCAGTTTTAGCAACCAACCAAAACCTTTGCCTCTGATTGTCACCCCATCAACTTTGTACCATTCTAATGACACCTCTTGCAAGGTATAGAGGAGGGATAAAAACGTTGTGGATAACATCGCTTTTAGGCTCACTGAGACCCAACCACAGTAAGGCAGAGTGGAGAGCTTCAGGTATCTTGATGTCTCGTTCTCACGTGAGGGTAATAAAATCAACAGGCAGATGAGGAGCATTATCTAGAACAATTCAAATACTATTTTGTCATTTGTGATAAAGAAAGAGCTGGGTTGAAAGGTAAAGCTACAATTTATGAGACTATCTACATAACACTCCTTACCAAAGGTGAGAACCTTTGAGTCAAGGCCTGTACACATTTTATGACAACCAAGAAATTTGACTTAATCAAGGTGACAAGAAGAAAAGATTCTTTGGCCACTAAGTTTCATATTCTACTAGAAACAAGTGCAGATTTACTAGGTTAGTCCTCTTAGGGAATATAACATAAAAGCTCTTTGAAATGGTTAGTAAAGTGCATTTTGGTGTCTAAATGTTGCTGATCCAGTTTCACTTTCTCAAGTTTTGATGTCTGCCTGTGTTTGCTGGTCCCTGGTGTCAACTGTGGATTAACTTTTTATATTGTCCTCTCATATTCATTCTGCCATCTATGAGTTTAGGAACGTCTTGATTTGAAATTCAGTCATTATAGCTTACAATCATTGCTTTGCCTTTATGCATCCTTTATTCTTTGTATTTAAGGTCCCAATTCACAGAAAGAAATTTAATTGATCTAATATCATTTTGGTGCAATCATCAATTCTAGGTGATCAATTCATCCTTTAATATGAAGTAAATAAATAAAAGGAGATGGTGACATCCAGCAATCTGCTGGTTCATCTGCACTGTGCTGAATGGAAGTGCATCCAAAGCAACACTCATAGAAGAGCTGTTATTCCACAAAATCTCATTAATTTCCTCATGTTTACCTTCAGAAGATAGGGACCTGTGTAATTTTCTTTGATTACCTTTTGTATCTGTACAGTACTTATCTTTAACCCATCTTTATCACCATTCTTCAGATATAATCAAGAACTGTTACTTATCCTGAAATTATAGCCGCCTTTCCTTTTCATGCTCTCTTCATCTCTCTCAGCTTCCCTCTATTCTTTAATCCACACAAACTATTTTTCTAATCTTCCCATTGCTCTTATTAAAATTTTACCGAGTCACTAGCCCCCAATTACTAGTTAGCTTTATTACAGATAAAGAGCATATTAAAGCATTGTACACATCGTCTACACCACACACTCAAACATTCAATAAATACGATGCATTTAATTAACTTTGCCCTCCCCAACCTGCATTCTTTAGCCTCGCCAGAGGGGATTTAAACAAGACTTTCAGCCTCTGGCTCTGGATGATTATTTGTTTTGTGCAAAAATCTCAAATTATCCCTAATTTCTTTATACTTTTCCTCCAAGCAATAAGACTGTCTTATGAGCTATTCAAGTGGTTGTGATCGGTGGTGATGATGAAGATGATGATTCCCAAAGACTTAAAAAATGGAGAATTTGCATTCAAGAGATGATCAGATGAAGCATAAAGCATCTTTCTGGTTTTCTGTGTTTTTTTATTCTGTATCTTCAGCATTCATCTGCTGGACAGAGTAATTTTCTGTCCTAATCTCTTTTATTCTGTCCTCTACTTCAGTAGTCATGCCACCTCAATGTGAGTTTAGAAAGTTATTACAAAGAATAGCAGATGTCACTGCAGAAAATGTAATATTTGCAGGTTTGTTGGGATTAACTAAAAAGATAGAGATTAGAGTTTGGGTCCTGTCTCAAGAACCCAAACTCTTGAGACAAGTTCAAATATACACCTACATACAGATATGAGGTACATTTCTTGGCAAACTCAGTAATTTGCCAAGAAATAACAACAAAATTGAGCAAATAAACAACAAGATAGGTGAGAGGATGAAGAAAAAGTGCTGAGCAAAAGTAAGAAGGAAAAGTTTGATAAACTTTTAAGATGGAGTGAGGTTGGGATGAGAAATGAGAGGGGTTCAAGAAAGTTTGAGAAAGGATGATGAAGAACTTATGAAGAAGGTAGAGATGGACAGAATAGAGAAGGTAGGAATGAGTGGGATAATAGAGGCAGGGATGAGTGGGATGAAGGTATTAGTGACTGATAGGAAAAAGAAGTAATAATGAACAGGAAGGAATGGGATACAGAAGACAGGGACAGATGAGATTAAGGGATGCAGGGATGACTGGTAGTGTGATAAATGATGAAGGAAGGGGATGGAATGTGTCAAAGAGGAAGGAATGAAGGATGAGAATGATAAAGGAAAACCATGAGGGATGAATGAGATCATGGAGATATGATAAAGAAATGACAGATGGAGGGATGAAGGATGAAAGAGGTGAAGACAATAGGGTTGAGCCACGAGAGCGATAAGAGAGAGAATACAAAAGATGAGAGGAGCAATGAAGGTGGAGATCATGGAAGATAGGCCAACGAGGTAGGGATGATGAAAGAAAGAGGTGATGAGGATTGGAAATAAAGCAAAGTGGGATGAGAGGATAACAGCTGAGAGTGACGCAGTTAGATTAAAAGAAGGTGATGAACAGCTGAGCTGTATAAGTTCATTGTTTTGCCAGGTGAGCTGGCCTGGCTCTCAAACCAGGGTCAACGCCATAATTTTGTTTAATCAGTCACACAGAACAAGGGAAGCAAGCAGCCAAAGTTTGAAGAAAAAAACAGAAAAGCCTGTACAACCTTTGATCAAAAAAGCAGAAAACTCTGGGTTCTCTCAATACAGAGAGAATAAAGTACTAAAGGGAAAAGAAATTTCAGCCAGGCTTGCGATCTTTTCTCATTAGTTGCAGTGATCCTAAGAATTCCACTTTAGTCACATCTCTCTCCATTTTTGCAATTTAGATCACAGTAAACAGCATTTTTCTAAAGACAAGTTAGACACACACACAGCCTGGGAGGTGAAATAAAACCAGCTCAGCCAAAATTACTTGCTTCATTTCATTACTCATGTCTTGTGTTTACCTTCAAATCCCTAAGGAGGATTGGTTGGATTACAATTAAACATTTTTTGCAGCAATCTCAGCATTTCTGTTTCTAGTTGCTGGGTGGTACCATTTGTTCTTGTTTACTTAGGTAGGATGAATTCAAAAGGAAGATCAGAGGTTGCTGCTCCAAGACTTCTCAGTGTGACTGAAGAGTCTTTAGGCAAAACATTGGAGATCATCAGTCTTTGACCAGTGCTTGCAGGTCTGTTATGCCTTTGCTTTCTTTAAGTCTGATTGAAAGAGAGATCTGCAGTGAAAGAGAGCGGTGTCGCTCCTTCTTTCCAACAGGCTCTTTGTGGTGTCACCCTGTTTCTGATGTATGGCCCTGCGTCACATTTACTTCCAGCAGTCTTCGAGAATCCTCCCACCAAATCCCTGCGGTCATGTTGGATTTCTGAGTCTGCCACTTTTGTGTCAACATCCATTCTGTAACAGTTTAGCCGGAACATTAAGCTTCAGGCTCAGAGCGGAGTGACAAATCTCCGCTGCCCCAACTTCATCCGGCTTTCTTTTGGTCGACTGCCCGCCTGGTGATCGGGTGGGGGCAAATTGGGTGGCTTTGTTTGTCAACTGAATACAGAAGACTTCACGTCTGACTGATTTGTGCCGTGTGATCAATCTGGAGGTAAATCACTGAGAGGGAGAGGTGTATTTATACGTCTTACAGAGATGACAGATGTAGAGTCTGGTGGGCATGAAGTTTCCAGGAGACAGATGATGAAAGGGATTAAGACTCAAAGATACATGAAGGTATCCTCTCCGTCCTATTCCTCGTGTGATCCATTTTCATCAGATCTTCTCATCATTGCTTATATCATTCTCATTCTCTCATACCCAGACTTTTCCACTTTTTTCTTCTTAATATACAGTATTTATTGATTTTTCAGTTGTCCAACTGGAAGGTGAACCTCTAGCCTCAACCTGTTCTGCCCTCTCAGACATATTTTCTTTCAAGATTATGCTGAATTTACATCCATTTGGATGGATGGATGGATGGATGGATGGATGGATGGATGGATGGATGGATGGATGGATGGATGGATGGATGGATGGATGGATGGATGGACGGACGGACGGACAGGGTGTTGTCGGATCCCAGTTGCACCTTCTGGAAGTTTTCTTCTAGATCATGATGTTAAGTAAAAGTTTGAGTGCCTGAACTAATCTCAACTCTTCCTATTAAGAACTTTCACCAAAGTCTTGCATCGATGGAATTATTTCCTGTGTTATTTTTGTTTCTCATTCAACCTTCTATCATTCCTCTTCTCTATTCTTCCTCCGTATACCGTCTGGGTTTTTTTCCCCTGGTGTTGTGCTGACAGGTCATTGTCAAACAACAGAGGACACAGCAGTCTTACCTTCTGTCATCGCTCTCTCCATGTCAGTGCATTTGTCACCTCGCTCTTTTCAACCCTCCCCAGTGACAGCAGCCCGTCCTGTCAGGCATGGCAGATGTAGCCCCATGTTCACCTTTTACCTTGTCACAAACATTGATGTGTTGATTTCACTCCCACACAGCTTCTGCTGCTGCTCTCCCTCATTCATTAGGACATTTTTTTAGCACACGGCCATCCCTCACCTTTTCCGCTCACGCCGTGCAGCATGGCACCTGTATGGCGCCTCACACGAGGGGGAGAAAACAAGGGACTGCTCATACTGACACACAATAGTGCCTCTGGGAGACATCTGTGCTGCTACTTCCTGTCGTTTCAGGCTGTAAATGAGAATTGAGGGCTTTATGACAGACTGGTTGTGGCAGGAGCAGAGGAGGCGAGAATAAAGTCATTTCAGAGGGACTGCAGCTGCTGCAATTCTGTGCAAGAAAACCCTGCCTGACCTTTTTAATTCTAGAGATTATTAGAGTGACAGTCAGAAGGTTGCATACACTTATCATAAAAATGCATGTCATTTTTATGGATTTATTGGCTGCTTTTACAAAGTGAAATAACTGTACAACTTACAATTACAATAAAGTTTAAAAACAATAACTGGGAATTAAATTTTTAAATTGCCAATTTTCTTATACTCGTATAAGTTGGATGCACCCATCTCCACCTTTGGGGACATGGGGTCCCCCCAAAGTGGGTCATTAGGTGAGAAGCGGGGTACATCCTAGACAGGTCACAACTGCTGCCAACTGCTCCAACAGGCTGCCCAAAATCCAATCTAAAACATTGAATTCAGGTGTTTCAATCACTTCTACATCCACCAACTTGTAAACTGCCTGCAAGCATTTGGGAAAAGAAGTGTCACTCTCAGGAGCTTAGTGAATTCCAGCAGGGGCAGGATGATATCATGTCTTGTGCAAAAGCTAGAGTTGTAAAATTTCCTTCCCATTAAATATTCCTCAGTTAAATGTTAGAGTTGTTAAAAGAGATGTTATGTAAAATTAACTTCTTGTACTAAAAAGAACAAGAACTTTGCACATTCTTGTACTTCTATTTGGGTCTCTCACAATTGTCTGACATTGCCTGTCAACTAACAACCCAAGTAGAGCTTCACTCTCTTTCTTACTAGAAAAAGAGAACATTTGGTCAGCTGGTTTGACCACTGTATACACTGTACAATGGCTGCTGGGAAAAAAACAAGTGTTTTATTATCGTCTTAATACCAGAAACCACTATTGCATTCTTGATGTTTGTACATCAAAGTTGTACGGTTGCACAATTGCCTCTCTGTTTGCAGCCATTTTCACTTGTATAATCTACAAGTGTAAACATTGAGTTGGGGGGCATGGTCAGCAAGAGTTTACTTGCATAAAAGTGACGTCATTCAGAATGAGCTCATTCTGAAAGGAGCTCAAAATATGCAGAACTGAGAAGGTGAAATGTCCTCTGAAAATTATTTTATGCAGAAAATGTAATGAACATGTTTTGTACAACCTTTAGACCTATAATAACCTGCTTAAAAGCATGCATAAGAAGAAAAGTAACTGGGACTATACTCAAGTTGGAAGCCAATTAACATGCAAATAGTTTTCAGAAGTCGCCAATATTCTGCAGAGCCAATAACAATACAAACGTCCAAACTTCATGTGGTCTTCATTTAGTCTGTGGAGAGCTTGATGGAACAGGTTTCCACAGCCAAGCAGCTGCATCCAACCTTACATTTCCAAGTCCAATGCAAAACATCAGGTGCGGTGGTGACAGGTCTTACCTCTCTGTCTAACTTTCTAATGGATGAGTTTGGATTTCAGAAGTGCTTGAAGACAAGCCTGTGTGTCAAATGTAAAAAGGGCTGTTTTTCAGGAACAAAGCTTGACATTCTGGAAAAATTCATCCTCCCAACTGAGTGAAAACCACTTGGGGATTATTTCCTCCAATACCAATATAAGCAAGATTGACATCCATGCCCATGGTGAGTGCTCATAAACTTCTGCCACCATGGGTCACTGGTGATGGCAATTTACCAGATTTGGTGTAACAAAACATATTTAAAAAAATGTATATTGTGTTTTATTGGTTCTTTATCTTTGTGATAAAGTTGTTCCAGAGAAAGAAATATTAGACCAACATACAACGTGGCAGACAGAGAGACGTGTGAGTCAGAGAATAACATCCCCAGTACCATTATTCTGTCTAGCTTTCAGCAAAGTCAGACACAGCATCTGAGCTGAACCTCTCGTCTGTCATTTCAGGAAGCATCAGTGAAAGAGCTTCTAAAAAAAGTCATTTTATTCATCAAGTTTTTATTCCACCTCCTGGAATAAGAAGTTTCGAGGGTGCTCTTGGTGTTGGAAGAACTGACTATTATGCAAGGTGTTGTTCCTTTACATGTGGCTTGCTTTGCAGAATATTGATCATATTATTTGCATGTCCCTCCAGATGTTGGAGGTGGTTTATTTGATTTATAGGCAGTTGGGAGCTGACAGAGTTGTGTCTTCAGCAGTTTTGTCAGAGCGGGGCGTGCATGACACACATCACAGATACATTTACCAGCCCATATTCCAGCGTATGGACTGGAACAGCAATCAAACAGGGGGCCATTTATTGCAAACATGCTGATCCAGCTTACTCATGCTCAGCTAGTTGATGGAATCACATTTTACACACATACAGGTGGAGACAGCTACTGTGTTTCAATGCATTCAGTAGTTCAAATGTCACATAACGCAGTTATATTTTGTGTTATTTATTTTGCTGCTATTTCCTTGCATTTCAAGACAATTGGAAAAGATACAAAAAACGAAGTGTGGTGGCAAACTTTTGCACAATACTGTATGTTTAAAAGTATGATGAAAAACTCTAAAACTGTTTTTATAGCTACATTATTTCAATCAGGATGACCTAATAAATACCTTTATCTGACTGTTTTGGTAAAGCTTCTCCAAAATTGTTTCTACTCAATTATATATTGTTAGATACAACTCAGGAATAAAGTCATAAAATTACAAGAATTATTAGTCTCATATTATAAATAAAGTCAAAGTTATAAAATATTACGTGTACTTTATTATAAAATATAACTAACTTTATTTATAATATAACTTATAACTTATAGTACTAGTATAACTTTATTTTCATATTATTTTGTCTTTATTTTCATAATTCTACAACTTTATAAATATTATGACTTTGTTCTCATTATTTTGACATTAAAGTTGTATGAATTCCTTCTCGTAATATTAAGACTGTATTCCCAGAATAATGTCAATTTGTTCTCATAATTCTATGACTTAATTCTTGTAATATTTTTTGTATTTTTAAGTTTTTCTGAAATTGGCTTTAATACTCAGTCTTAATTAGATATACTGCGTTAATTCAATGTTAGTTTTTTTTACAATACTGAAATTATGTAGAAGCTGAAACTATGCCTTTGCAACCATTATTTTTGTGTTTTTGCTCTACAAAAAGGTAGAAACAAGAACAAAATGTACCTGTGTTGCTTCAAAGTGAGGCGCGTTGCATCAGTGGTTAAAATGTAAATGACCCAACACCAAAGTGAAAGTAGCCAACACAGCAGGGGAAGCAGGGCAGCAACACGGTCATGGGGAAAAAAGCTAAATATTTGAAAACTCACTTCATGCAGGGGTCTTCGTTCACATGCTGACTCCTATTTGCTGAAATATATTATCAGTCAGGGCCCTGTTTCTGAAGACAGTGTCTGCAGACTGTTGCAATGGGAATAAATAGTGCCAACTTTGTCAGATGCATATTGCACCCTAAAATGTAACGCTGTCTGCTTGGTATGCGAGTCCCAAGGTATGGACATGTTTGTTTTTGAAGTCTGCAGCTTTGTTTTCTTAATGCGATTTATCTCCTGTGAAAGAGAGAACCTCTCAAGGCCGTTTGTTTTCTTCACATTTCACAGTATGTTCTTTGTTCTGAAAATCAGATTCCAGACAGTCTGGATTCAATGTTTTGTAGGTCTAGCTGCTCCTTATAATAAAAGAGAAGGATGTTAACAGCTGCATGCAGATGTTTTGTGCAGATTGTAAAATTTTCAGGTAATAGTAAAACATTGTTATTGAATAGGTGACACCAAAGTCTACAATAGTGGGCACACTTTGCATAGTAATTCATAATTATAGTTTTGAGCCGTTGTTTACATCTGGAATTACTACGCCAGACTTTCTTCTGGTTCGGAATTACGACACGTATCTCATCAATTATGTAAAAGTCAGATAAAATGTGACATCGATTTAGTATCACATATGGAACTGGAACAAATCAGATTTTTTGAGGGGTAATGATTGGAACTGGGCCTTTCAGGCTGCCATGAAAAAGTTGGATGAAGGTTGCATATGGGCAAAAACACTGGATTTGGGTCACACAACATCTGTCTGCTGTGTGAATGATGCCTAAATTCACCAAGTTGCTTTGTTATGAATTGATTGAATTTACGTACTACATAAATTGATCAATGAGTTTAGCTTGTATATCCCCAGAAACATTAATATACAGTCAATACCCTGACTACATGGTAGTAGCTTGTGGCACTCCTAAAGTCACAAAGCTGTTGTATCCTTTAGTGCAGCAAGTCTTTCCACAGCTTTCCACAGCTAATGTGGCTGGACCTTTGAGATTCAATAAAATGCAAGGAAATTGATGTCCAGAAAGAAATAAGAAATAACCTTGTATCAGCATGAGTTGATACAAGGTCCTTTATGACAGTTGGTGTTAAATACAACATCTAAAGAATCCAGATTTAAAGCACAACAAGTTTGATTTAAATTCAATTTGGCAAAGTTAATATTCATATTGGTTTTAGCTATTCTGTGATACATGGTTTTGTTTTGAACATTGTCTGATAATTACTGTTCTGGTATGGAGATTAAATGTTTATATGTCGGCTCGATTATGGTTTGTGCATCCAGATTTAATTTGCAGTGCAGATGTCAGGCGATATCATGATATTCCCCAATTAAATGGTGGTGGCTCCATTGTGCGCCTTTAATTCTGATCTTATTATAACCCAGTGTTCTCACATCATGCTGGCATTCCAAGAACCTTTTTGGCTATGAAATACCACTAGCTGATAGCAATGAGCCAAAGTAGATAATTATATCTACATTTTGATCTTAAGAAAAAAAAAAAAAAAAGATTTCAGACTCTTGTTTCACAGTTTGATTAAATGTAATTTTTGCCTTGGGCCATCACAAGATGGTAATGTATGAAGAGTAATTATAGAATATAAAACTGCAATGATTTTTTAAAAACAATATTTAAATGCACAAGTCCAAACTGTGTCAAAATTTTACACACAAGCTAAACCTTAAGAGAGGTGGTAGTTCCAAACTGGTCAGTTCCCTGGGCTAGACCCATCTTTTAAGTATCGTCCACAAATTTTAGGTAGAGTTCAGTTGATACTGGCTGTTTTTTCCATATCACAATCCATTTTGATGTAAGTTTGGAAACTTATATTAAATACCCAACTGTGTTCAAATTTCAGACATGTGATCAATTCTGAAAGTGGAACTCATCCGCCATTGTCCACTATGAAAAACAAAATTCAGCTATTTTTACCTTGTCTGAAATTTGTAAAGGCCTACAATCCCAACCAAAATGTCCTGCCAATAAAAGTTTTAAGGTCACATTTCTTTTTTCAGTGTTTGAAAGAGACAATATGAGGCTTTCAAACCTAATCACTCTGTGCCAACTATGAAACATAGCGGTTGCTAACATTATGTTCTGGAAGTTTTGCATTGCTTTAACCATGATTAGCTGAACTCACTAATCTACACTCTATCTGCATCAATAAATACCCTGACACACTCAGGATTCTTGTACTTAGACTAAGGATCCCAGATACTGAGTAAGTGGTTTCTGGATGGCAAGTCAATAACACTTGTCTTTTCCAGCAACCATTTGTATGGTGAGGTTAAACCGCCTGACCAAACTGCTGGAGCTCAGCTTTAGTTGGTAGATGTCCTGGACTGGGCTTTGCTGGGGTTGCACATACAGTATGTTACATTCCAGAGAGTTCCATCCACCAAAAACCTTGAACTTAGTGCCTAAAACTGGATGTTTTGTTAAGCACTTGCACTGTGTTTAGAAGCAATTGAGACCCAAATAGAAGTATAAGAAAGGGCAAAACATGGATTTCGCCTAATAGATTAGGGTCTTCCTCATCTCTGTTCTTGGGAGTACAGCCACTGAGTGTCAAGCCAACAGCAAGTTAACTAAATTTGGTACTATGTATTTCAGCTTCCCAATTTGTATTTTCTTTCAAATATTTTACTCTAAGAAAAAATTAGCACATTTTCTTGGAATAATTTAGAGTAACATTCAACAGAAAAATAGGTACAAATAGGTAAATCTGCAAACACTAAATACTGAATGTAAGGATATCCATAAATAAGATGTTAACAAACAGGACAAAACCTGTTGAGAGGATGTAAGGTGGGGACGTGATGAATCAGATCAAACCACTATCCCTAACTCTTTCAGTCATCTTTAACAGGCAGCAGCAGTGACTAACATGTCTTCCTCCCAAGCTTGTAATCCATTATACCCTTCCCCATCTTCATTATGTCTCAAAAAGAACTCAACACAAGGAGTTTCCGCTTTCTGAGGTACTTCTCCAGAGTTGTTACAGTGCTCAGCTTCTGTTTCTAATTTGAACCTGGTCAGTGTTGTGCTGTGAAAGTAAAAGCCCCACAACAAATTTTGGCGGAGTTTACTTTGTGAACAGATTTGTCTGCTTTGGAAGCGGCAGAGACGAGATAAGGAGCTCCGAGAGCCGCTGCCAAGGAGATCCATCTCATCCAAGCAGCCCAGCATGTTAGAGCATGAGGTGCTTGAAAAATCTGCAGTAAGCCAACATCTGTCTTCACTGGCAGGTCCACCAGCAGATCTTCTACTTAGTTTCTATCAAACTCATTGTGTTTGGGTTCTCGCTTCCTCTTCTCTGCTCATACGTCTTCATCTTCTCTGTTTCTTTCCTTTTAGACACCTTTAATTTTGTGCCCCCATCTCTCCTCCTCTGCCTGTTTTGCTTCGGCTCGCTCGTGTTTTAATTCTGACTTGCGTGTAATCACTAAAGACACTTTAGCTTGCTCCGGGAGGTTTATGGAGTGTTTGGAATAAGCGAGGGCCTCTCCCTTTTAATTTGCTTTTGTTTATCTGTTGTTTGGTACCTTCAGCTTCTGCACAGGCTTAATGCCTCAGCTCAGACATTGCCGTTTAATGTCTTGGAGTCTGAAATTTTGGAGACAGAAAGCACCCGCGGTGGTTTTCAGTCTGTCAAGACAACGTATGTCTGGGTTATGCAGTCTCAGTATGTGCATGCGCATGTGTGTGCGTGTGCGTGTGCATGTGCATGTGTGTGCGTGTGTGAGGTGGGGGTAAGCCTTTCCCAATGTGGGGCTTGTGTAATTCAAATAGCTTTGCAGAACACTCGGAGGCCATGGAGGGGTCAGGGATTTTGCTGACAGAAAGAGTTTACCCCGTTAAAAACAAATCTGAAAACGGTTATTTATTCTTATATACATCCAATTTCAGCACTGCTGCTCTGGGCACAATCTGAATAAATGACGGAGATTCAGAAAAAGTGCAAGTGAAGAGGATTTGGTTTCTTTTTACACATTTAGGTGGGGCAGGCTAGAGATGCTGGAGTTTACATTCCTCCAGCTAACCAAAATAACACTTTTAATGTTTTAGTTTTTTTCGTTTAAATATTTCTATCACATTTATTCACTTTGCAGCCTCAAGCCTCAATGCATTAGATGGAGCTTTGCTAGAGCTCAATCAGATTGGAAGATGAGGTTCTGTGAACATCAGTCCAATAGACTCGGTTCAGCTGAGTTTCAGTGTTTGTTCCAATTTCAGCTGCTGCGGTTTGCTTTCACACTGTACTTTGTCAAACAATCCAACCCTTTGAAAAGCCTGTTCACCTCCTTGCCTGAGGTGGCACTGCACTAAGAATTACTGAAGAAAACAACACAAAAACCTCAGAAGACATCATGAGCGTAACTTCCTTATTCACAAAATGTAAAGAAAATGGAGCAGTGTCAGAGTTAAGTGGTTTTAGTTTAGACTCTTATCTTTGGTAAAATATAACAAGCCACTTCTCTGGTAAAAGTTTCCTGCTTTTAGCAGTTCATATGGGCATTCAAGTTCACCAGAGTTTTCTTAACCTGAACCAAAACGTAGGTTTTTAGGCTGACCAGTGTCAGTTTTATGGTCCGCATCAGAGTTCAGTTATGCATTCACACCTCCAGTAATGAACCGGACATTCTAGGCAAACAAAGTAAAGTTCAATTAAAGCGGACTAAGCAGAGCTGGTGTGAAAGCACTCTAAGATTTTAGTGGTAAAATGAATGAATATAAAGTGTTAAAAAAAAACCCTACTTCAGCACTTTTCCCTGCCAGCTAAGAAGGACATTCTTAAAAGAATTTGACAAAACGATAGAAAATCCTTCAGTTCTGGCATGGAAGCCCACAGAGTCCACTTTGCACTGCGAGATGCAAAACAGAGGCTGCCTGGAGGCCGAGGTTGGATGAGGTGAGGAGGCCTGATAGAACAGGACTGCTGGAAGCTGCAAATGTTTATCATATCAATCACACAGGCACAAGGGTCCCACCACGGTTTTCCCCGACAGCCACAATGAGCCAAGCTGATCCATGCGGAAAATTACAGGCTTTCTCCCAGCACCAACTGATTTTTATCTCTGTTACATCCCCATCTCAGCCCTTGTGTCTGCCTGCCTTGTATCGCTCCACATCTCTGTGGCTGTTCCCTCCTCCTGGTCTTCCTGCTATCCTCTCTTTGCTTTTATCCCCTGACAACGACTGAGGGGAGCCACGAGTGGCGTCTTCTTCCGGGTTATTAGACATAAATTATGGAGTTTTGAAGTAGAGAGCAGAAAAGCCAGCAGTGGCAGAAGAAATGACAGAAGGAATTGCGATCACTAGGAGTTCCTGTCGCCCCCCCACATCACTTTTTCCATGAACTCAATTCACACATCTGGTTTTGCACAAAGACACAAAGTGTGAGTAGATACTGGAAAGAAGCCCGGCAGCACGCAGCAGACAGGATGGGAAGAGCGGGGTCAGTCGGAGGAGTGATTTTAATTTCTTCATAAAATAGAAGCATGAAAAATAACAAAGCTGTTATTTCAGACAGACCTTTTTATGATGCAGGCCATGAACAGTTTTTACAGGAGTTTATGGATCTCCTGTTTGTTTTTCAGGCCATTTTAAAGGCAGCATGTGCTCCACATCATCACTGAATACCATTAAACTCTGGTGTGTCATGAAGTACGGTCAGCGGTGGTGAGGCAGACGCAGAGGACCCAGGTAAGTGTGAAGAAAATCCAAAAAAGTCCAGGCAGCACAGATTGAGCGGGAGGCTAAAAGCTCAAATTCTGGGAGCAACAGTTTGACACAGAATAGACAAGGATCGACAAAGAGACAGAAACGCAGGTGACATTAAATACACACAGGGTGATCAGGGAACGAGACACACCTGGGAATAATCAAGGGGAAGGCGGAGACTCAAAAGACACAAAAACCTAAAATAAACACAGAAAAACTCAAATCCTTACATGGTGGAAGATGGAGATGTTGGAAACATTTAGTACAAGCTTTAAAACAGTTCAAATATGGTCATCCATCCATCCATCCATCCATCCATCCATTCACACATGGAAAAGGCAAAGAGATACAGGAAAGAAACACACACTAATCAACCTAAAACTAATAACTACATTTTGCAATTTCTGCAGGATTTTTTTTGTATGGAAGACGATTATTTATATATTTCATTCAATAAATTAGAATGTAATTGAAAAGTCAATTCATTTCAAGAACTTTATCACTAAGTAAAACACATTATGTCGATTAATTGCACACATATGAATGTTTGAAAGTCTTTATTTTCTATTATCTATTAATTATGATCATTTTCCACTTTCAGGTCATGAAACAAATGGCATCTAAAATGTTCATATTATATCAAACCAATATATATATATATATATATATATATATATATATATATATATATGTGTGTATATATGTAATTGTGTATATATGTGTATATATGTAATTGTAGTCTTAATGAAAAGGTATGTTTAATACCTGCATAAAAATGGTACATTTATGAGCTTCATCAGATTGCATATTCTAATTTATTGAATATAACTGTATGTATATCCTTGTCATTTGCAGAAGACTATATAAACAAGTTCGAAAAATACCAGTTGGATTTAGAGTTAAGGGCATACTCAGGTTTTTTTTTTAAATACATTTTTAGAGCACCATTTTGAGCATGGGTTTTATCTGAACTTTATTCTCTCTGACCAAGCCCTCTAGATCTGCTCAGACCACTACTCTGGTGTTGAGTTTCTTAAGTCCCAGATGGTTTTTCTGTTTTTTTCTTCTTTTGCTTATTTCACAGTTTTGCACTTTGTGAGTTTAAATATAGACTCTATTTTTCTTTGGCTGGCCTTTAATGGTGGGCTTTTATCTGTGTGTTGCTCGCAGACAGAGCGCCTCTCATGAACACAGCGGACAAGTTCTTTTTCTTCGCTTTGTTTTTGTCCTCCAGGCGTCCACCATCAATAACACATTGTTTTCTTGGTCTATGGGTAATTGTTGTAATTCATCATCATTGCTGGAGAATAACAGACGGTGAGTGGGTGGATTTCTCAATGGAAACATACTGTTACCTACAGAGAATTGTTTTAATTTATGATGAATTAGAATTAAACTTTCAGCACAGAGATATGGTGTTATTGTTGATATAGCGACTTGTCAGCATCTCTGGGGGAATGAACAAAAGACTTTTACTTTGAAAGATGCTAATAGCAGTACCTCCTTCATTCATCACTCTGTGTGCTGCTGATCATTTACAGTCATGTAAAAAACTTTACTCTGTAAACTTGGTGTTCATGGTGGGGGTTTTTTATTGAAATTTAAACTCAACATTCCAATTATCTTCATCTTCACTGCAGAAACTCAAAATTGTATCAAGTATTTTTGTTTCATTTATAGTTCAAATATCTTAGTTGTCTTGAAATAAGACAAAACTACCAAAACTAACAAGTAATTTTCCATCAAAATATAAAAGCTTATTTAAGTCAGTTATTCCTTGATATTGATTTAAAAAAGTTCTACCTCCATTGGGAGATTTTTCACTTACAGCACAGAAAAAAAGTCTTGATATAAGTGAAATAACCTGCAAGTGGAATTAGTAAATCAGTGTTAATGAATTAATTACTTAATTACTTAGAACAACTTCTTATATTTTACTTGTAAGTTAGTTTTGTCTTATTTCAAATATGCTGGGATATTTGCACCAGAAGCAAGATAAAAAATACCTTGACATATTTTGTGTTTTTGCAATTACTTAACAACAGGACACAAAGATATTTGAACTCCACCTGCATGGATTTTATTTCAAACATTAGTGCCATATTATTATGACAAATACACTAAACTTCATGTTCTTTCTGTCCAATATTTGCTACTAACAAGCTTAAAGAATCCGAATTTGTAATATTGACTTCTTTCATTCTAATGAGTAGATGGAGGCCTGTGGTCTCCTACCAGGGGGACTCAGGGTGGAAAACCTCGTGACACAGATGCTGAAAATGACTCTTGAGTTAGCTGTCTCATTACTGAACAGCATCGTTTGTCTAATTTGTGCCCCCTTGTCACCTCTCTTCTCCATCTCCCTGCATGAAGAATCGATTCCAGAACATATTGATGGATGCCTTGGTTCTTGTGCACCAAGGCAGGTGCAAGCAGAGGGAACAATAAGTTCCCTTAGTGGGTCCATTGTGGCCTTTAAAGGGCACAGGACACATAAATCCAACAGTGTGAAATGATAAGACTTCCAGCTGCTGCCAAATAACGGTGAGACGTAGCAGCTGTGTCAGATTTGAATGGTTTGAGTTTCCTAATAAGGCTGAAAAACAAATATGTCCCAATGTAGGACAAGGAAACAGCACTTTCCATGTGGGCACTGCTGGGTTTCCAATTGCATGTATTTCTGGTAACTGATAAACTGTACTGGCATTTGCAGATTTTGAAGCAAAAAAATATTTTCAAATCGTTTTTTAATTTACTCCCATTTGATGGGTAGAGATGGGAGATACATCTTCTCCTCAACAGCACACTGAACACAAAGTATGAGTTCATGTGTGCAGATTAAATATTCTGTATTGATTGTGTGATTATAGTACAACACACAGACGTCGTTTTACTGAGGCAAACTCCTCAGAACTTCACATGGGTTATTAATTAACTCGTTGCCAAGAAACAATGCCAACCATACTCTTCAGACAAAACAGTAACAAAAAAAAAAAAAAGAGAAAAAAATGAAGCATGTCTTTTTGCTTCTGGGGTTTTTGTGTTTTTACTGTTTTATTTTATAAGACTTTCATGTTTTCCAAACTTTTTCTTTCATCATATATTGCCCCTGCTTGAAAGTATTTGTATTATTTTCAGACAATACAATAGAAAGGCAAGATCTAAATTTATCATTAATACTTTCAATAACATAGTTATCAGTTTTATTGTTCTGTTATCCTTGGTGTTCAGTTGGAGACAAATGCAGGCAGAACAGAGGCATTGAGGTGAAGAAAAAAAGAAAATAAAAGACAATTTCAGCTTGAAGAGAACAAGAGAACAGAAGAATCCCATTGAATCAAAGAAAGCAAGCAGGCCAGGGAAAAGTCATATACATTACAGAGAAAACAAAGGAAACTGGGCTGCAACACTCCAAAATAAACCAGAATAAGTAATGAGCTAAACACAAAGGACTGATAAAACATGATCTAATCACAATAAACAGAGGAATGCAAACAAATGACATTAAATGAATAATAAAACTCAGAAACAATTAAGCAAACTAACTCAAATGAAAACCAAGACCTAAGTTCTTATAAATTACGACATTAAAATAAATGTGTCCTTTAAAAAATACTGTTTGTTGATCACATGCCTTAAAGTGTGAAAATCCAGTTAGTATCTAATCAAATGATCCAGTTTTACGTGCCTCAGCATTGATGATACACTGTGCAACATAAAGTTACTTGGCCTCATAAAATACTTCATGAACTTCACTGAAATCAGTTTTTATTTTTGCTTTTTCATATAAATGCATCATAAAGCTGTGTTAATCTTTATTGAACGTGACAGAACAAAGTTGACAAACATTTCTATTCAGGGCAAAGTAGATCTTTTAGTACTGCCAGTACATCAAGTTATGTTGATTATCACTTCTAAGTGGTGAAAG
The DNA here is from genome assembly GCF_001443285.1 of Poecilia latipinna. NCBI lineage: Eukaryota > Metazoa > Chordata > Actinopteri > Cyprinodontiformes > Poeciliidae > Poecilia > Poecilia latipinna. The sequence goes on from NW_015113506.1 coordinate 233,323, forward strand.
CATATTCCAATGTGAAATACTGTCCTTTGATTTATACACTTGATTAAAATATAGTATGTTGTAAATGTTAATGCCTCTGGTCAATCCAGTTTTCTCTTCTCGGCTCGCTGCTTTAAAAGTTCATTTATTGCTTTTATAGATCAATAATTTATGCAGCTGCCAGAACAAGTTGCCTCCCGTTAACTCCTGCTTGAACTTTCAAAATCTCAATCACTTATTTATTGAGATTGATCACAATATGATAACAGAAAAGATTGGACGCAAAGGCTTTCAAAACATGCAGTTACACTTCCATCTTTTTGCTTCCAGAAATCAGGTAAATTTCATTTAAACAATTCCACTTTCCTAAATGTATCCAAACTTTAGTTTGTAGGAAATGTAAGTCTCATAGACTAAGCTCCCTAGCAATAGTTTGGTTAGCTTTAAATCAACCAATATGTACCAATCAATATTTTCTTTCAGGCGTTTTACCACAACATATAGGACTATCGTTAATCATAATGCATCTCATAAAAAAAAAGCATCTTCCTCAGCAGAGACAGACGCTGGTTACAAAGTAAAGTCAGACGTATCAAAACTTTGAGAAAGCAGTGTGGGCCTGGGGCCATGATCCGAATGGAATAACACTTTGAAAAATTAAGTCAATGAAGAAAACATATCTTCTACATTTTCTAGTAATGTGTTCATATTTCTAACTTTTAATACACTGCTCAAAAAAATAAAGGGAACACTCAAATAACACATCCTAGATCTGAATGAATGAAATATTCTCATTGAATACTTTGTTCTGTACAAAGTTGAATATGTTGACAACAAAATCACACAAAAATCATCAATGGAAATCAAATTTATTAACCAATGGAGGCCTGCATTTGGAGCCACACACAAAATTAAAGTGAAATGTTCCCTTTATTTTTTTGAGCAGTACACTTTATTTTTCCACTACAACATGTTTCTGGAAAATATTTTGAATCTTCTTACAAAATGAGAAAAATCTCCAAGCAGGAGTGAAAAAAATATATAGAAAGAGACTAATTTGTCAATTAAATTATGTCTGATGTGTTTACATCACAAACTTTATTACAAAGTAATTAAGTGCTAACCTTTTATTGACAACTATTGAGGTGAATGCCTGATATGAATGTATTGGTTTTCCAGTTTCACATTTCCTACTTTCAGAGATCTAAGATGAGAGACAAAGCGTATATATCTATGTCTATATAACAAAATAATTTTGATCAAGAAAAGAGCTGGTCAATAAATTAGGTATGAAATTACTTTTAGTGATGGAAAAAATCAAGACTTGAGTTTAACAGAAGAATCCAGCAAAATACAATGCAAACCAGGGAGTTTGTATACTGGTGCCAGAGTGGGAAATGACTAACAAACCAACTGGGAGAAAATAGGAGCAGGGAAACTGAGGGAGGGATCTGAACTGAGAAACAAAGGATCTAAAAACCAAACCAAAGCATCATTCCACTGTCGGACCATCGACAGCACCATTAACTAATTTAGATAGACACTATTCCTTCAGTTAGATTATTTCCCTAAAGTTTTGAGAAAGGTCTAGAGTTGTTCCCATACATTATTAAACTAGCTAACATCCAACCAATTAGAGCATAATCCAGCTGGTCAGCATTTATGTTTATTTTTTACCAAAGGAAGTTTCTGAGTAACAAAAAAATATTAAATTGATTAGCTTAAACTTGCTAATAATTACCATTTCATGAGTTTTACTAGTTCATTAAATTAGTAGTTGCTTTGGTCACAAGTAGCTGCTTAATTATGAACTGCATCAATATGTGGAATTTTTGATATCTCCCATATTGGCAGTTGCCCAGGGTGACATTGTAAAAGCAGGAGCACCAGCAACATATTAAAAAATAACTTATCGTTTGTTCCTTGAACAAGTTTTCTAATTCTTTTATTGGGGAGTTTGCTTCCCCTGCTTGCTTTTGAAAGTAGGGGAGGGGGACTCGTTTTTTGGAGCTTTGTGTGGGAAGATGAGAACCTCTGATGTCAGAAATTCATGGTTACATTCATGGAATCTCCTGTTTTCCTCATAATCTAATTTTTCTCTGCTCATAAAATAGTAGTGTTTTATCTGTGGCATTAAAAAAACTATGAATCCAGTGATTTATGTGGTGAAATACCTATTTAAATCAAAATAAAGTTATGTCCTGTTGAACTGACTTCGTCTTCCAATGTTTTTTTTTTTGTGTTTTTTTTTACTGATATCTTTGCAACTTGAGTCTGAAATGTTATTAACTGAGACAAAGGTTTACTTTCATGCAAACAGTGCACAAAAAGACAACTGATTGTTAAAACTGTCATGAATATGTTTGTTTCTTTGATATGGTTTTGCTGCAAGGACAAAACCAGAAAACGATTGTCACACATGCCACCCAAACACGCATAAACACCTCATTCCTCAACATGAAACATGTTATTTTACTTCTAAGGGGCAACTGATGACTCTGCTAATCCTCTGATTTTAAGACAAGCCTTTCGCTGAAGCATGCTGGATCAAGGCTGAGTCTGTGAGCATCAACACCCTGCTGAAAAATTAATGAACGAGCGCAGACATCTACATCATGTAAACACTGCAAATAAGATGTCTCCATCAGCCGACAGCACAAACGTAGCAGGTTAACGATCTTGGTTTTATGAGTGCTACCGAACAAAGGCAGCAATTGTGAATTATGCAGCAATCTCAGCAAAATGCATGAACTAGTTATAGCCACTGTTGCTCCTAACGATGAGTGTTTGCTGAGAAAACAAAATCCTGCCAATACTCACATCCACGCATGCTGCACAGCTGCACTGATTCTCATTTCACACGCACAGATATACACACCTATAGCGCAGTGTTCCTCTGGGGAAATATGGTCGAGAAAAGTTTCTGCACAAAAGTAATTTAAACTTTGTATATAAAATTATCATATCTCCTAATGCAAAGTCGAATAAAGCAAAATACAACTGATAAGGAAGGACTTAGAAAGGAAGTCTAATTAAGACATGAAGGGCTTTTAGAACTGACCGATAACTGAGGATGAAAAGAACAATATGTAAAGTTTTAGCTTTAAAACCAGCTTTGTTTGTTGGAAGAATAAAAGGTAACACTTTATTTGAAGGGGTGTGCATAAGACTGACATGACTCTGTCATAAACATGACATAACATCTGTCATGAACATAAAGAAGTCTTTATGAATGTTTATGACTGTTGTCATGAAGTGTCATTCGGTAAATAATGACACTTTTAATTCAAAATGGCTCTAAAAGTTCCATTGAAAGTCCATTAAAAGTGCCAACTTTGCATGATTTTGTAAATTATAATTTAATGCAAAGTTGTTACTTTTAATGGACTTTCAATGGACCTTTTAGAGCAACTTTGCATTAAAAGTGTCATTTTTTACCCAATGACACTTCATGACAACAGTCATAAACATTCATAAAGACTTCTTTATGTTCATGACAGGTGTTATGTCATATTTATGACAGAGTCATGCCAGTCTTATGCACACCCCTTCAAATAAAGTGAATAAAACTGTATTTGTTTAGCAGCTAAGACTCCGTCTTCAGATACTTTTTAAAATACCTCTATGCTGAGGCGATGCCTCACCTGTCATCATGACAAGTAGAATCGTAACAATGAGAACATTCATTTGTGACTGGCCACAACAAAACTGGGAACAAGTCTCCATGAGTTTGAATTTAAGGGTTCTGAAAGTGTGGATTATAACCCAATGATATCAAACACAGAAAACAAAAGGAAGAATGTTGGCACTCTGCAAATGAGATAAGTGAGAAAACAGGCCTTAAAGTTTCACAGGAATTGTCATTGACTTTAATTGTCAACAGGTATAACTGGGAAAGCGTGCATACATCAGTGAGCTGTTATCTGGCTTATCTAGTTAGAAACATATTTTTCCATTTTCCAATTAGAATGTGAGCCTTCCATTCACAGTCTAAGCTACATAGCTTCTCAATTATGTTGTCTGTGTCTTCAAATGTGCAAGTTATTGGCCAAAACCAACAAAAGTGTGTGAATCACCAACCAAAGCTGTGAGATTCCCCACTGCCTAGTACCTCAAATACATGCCAGCTTATTTACTCTTAAAACCAGTAAAATTCAAACACAAAGTTTAACATTTTAAAGCCTCTCAAACGGCAATCTAAAACCGTTTCAGCAAGCATATTTTGCAAAAGTATTGAAATCACTGTTTCCTCAAAAACAGACTTTTTTCTCAGTTTCTGCTCTCAGATTCAGATTTAAATTTGTGCCAAAGAAAAGCCAACAATAGATCAGATAGAAACCCAACAATGACTGAAAAGAAAACTCATGATGTGAGATAATAATACAGGTTTGATTTGAATTCCAATTTTCTATCCACTTAACAAAGCTTTTTTAAATTCTAAAAATTGAACCCTGACAGATTTGACGGCGGTGCTCAGCAGCAGAAGGGAACACACCGCAGCTCATCACATTAGGCTGATATCTTCTCTTACAGTCAGCTGGTGCGCCGTCATCACCGTCGCCGTCATCGCCAGCGGTCTCAGGAGAGCAGCGGTGCCGTCTGCTCTTGTTTTATACATAACCGGCAGGCTAATCTAATTACTCTGTGATGGAGAGCAGTCAATTTCACAGTCAGTCAGCCACTTCTGCTGCCTAAAAATTGGGGCAGTCCAAGTTTGATATATGAGGCAATAACCTGTAATGTAATGGAGTCACCTTCAGACCAGGACCCCTGTCATTGAAATAATAATGAATTATAACAAGCATAATAGTGTCTGGGTTTGATGCGAAGACTCCATCTCTGAGTTCTACACTCATTTGTTTCCCTTCTGCTCTCCAGGTTGAATTCTCTTCCTCTTTTAAGTAGCAGCATTAAGGTGATTATATGATCAATACATGGAGAGGATAAGCAAGACAGACATATGCAAAGAGTGAGAACACCCCGCCCCCTTCCCCCTCAAGGACCTAAAGATCACACTAATTTGCTTAAGCAAGGATGGATGACCATAAAAACCTGATGCTATTCTTTGCCGTCATAAAAGTGTCATCTGTAAAAATGGTGCTCATGGCAAAGTGGTTATGCTACAGAGCACATGGATTTTACATAAATGCGTGCAGTCAAGCTGAAATATGGCCCAGATTATGACACTTTGTGTGAAATATGCGACATTCAGATGAAAAAGTAAAGGCTAAGGTAATATTCTAT
>NW_015113506.1:244909-246109 GCF_001443285.1 Poecilia latipinna
GTGTTGTCACATAGAACAGAATGGAATGGGTCAAACACGTCCATTTCTGATGGAACAATCGTGTAAACAAATATTTTTATTTGAAAAATGTTATTTTTTGAATGTGAGGTAAAACATTCATTCATCATTCACTTTAACCCTTATCCCCCTGTGAGTATCCCCCCGAACAGGTGCCCTCACAGAGGGCAACGTTTTGGACGAAACATTACTCCGAATCGTTCGCCAGTTGAACATCGGGGGCGAGCGGGTTAACGCCCCTGGGCAGATCGCCAGCACATCCCAGGGGGAACATAGAGACAGACAACCATGCACACACATTCACACCTAAGGAGAATTTAGAGGGACCCCAATTAACCTGACAGCCATGTTTTTGGACTGTGGATGGAAACCCATGCATGCACAGGGAGAACATGCAAACTCCATGCAGAAAGACCCGGGCCGGGAATCGAACCCACAACCTTCTTGCTGCAAGGCAACAGCTCTACCAACTGCGCCAACTGTGCAGCATGGTATAAAGGCCTAAAAATACTTTTAAGTCTTATAATAATTACGTCATGAGGGAACACGTGACGCAGCTCGGACCCTGTGACGTGTTTGACCCATTTCATTCTGTTCTATGTGACAACACCGCCCTCTGGTGGTCTTGTTTTATTCCTGCTACTCATGGCCTTTCACTGGCGACATTCTGTTAAGTCCTCTCCGCTGTTCTGATTTGCTTGATGACTTTCAATTGCCCCTTTTCCACCGGCAATAGAAACAACCCGGTTCGGCTCGGCTCTATTTCGGAGTGACCGCGTTTCCACCGGTGTTATGCCCAGGCATGTTACACAGAGCAGCTTGTAATGTTTGACTCACCTACCGGTCCGGGATAAATCCATCCTCCTGTCTCTTCTCTGGGCCTTTTCCCCTTTGCAAAGAAACTTTCCAAAGTCTCCTGATCCTCTTACTCATTTTGCTGCTTGTGGGCTCAGTGTTGGCGCGCAAGTAACCGAAAGAATCCGGTAAAACTCAAATAATACATAAAACGGAAATATTTAATTATTTCTTGTGCGGCCCGGTACCAATTGGTCCACGGACCGGGGGTTGGGGACCACTGCTTTAGTGTAAAAAAATGCAGGGATGTGTTGATTTTGATAGAATTTCCTTATAAATTTGGACATACTGATTGATTTAATTTAGCAGTATACAGTAAAAAAAATA
>NW_015113507.1:0-858 GCF_001443285.1 Poecilia latipinna
AGAAGGCCCACTCCTCCTCCACAGCTTCCAATTCCAAATAGAAAATGGGGAATAAGGGCGTGGACATTAAAGTGACATGTTGCCATGTGATGCATCAGGTGAGAATGACATGAGTACAGAGGACATAAATCAAAAGTGAGATAAAAGAAGCTCTTTAGACAAGCTCTGCCCTATATGGAAATACAAACTGGCTCCTAGTGGCAGGGTACCTACATAGCTGAAGCCTTCTTTTAAGGGGTTTTTGGAAAATAAACAGGCATGGTTTTTAAAACCTATTAGAATCTAAATTTTTCAAAAAAAAATGTGACATCAAAATGTAATTGTTTTAATTATGCTGCAAAATGTCTTTTGTCTCTCAGCCTCAGTCTAACATTTCTATTGAGTTTGATGATGTTGGGTTACTAGAAAGAGTGATCACATTCACTCTGTGCACAATCCCATCCTGTTTGTTTCTCTTCATCAATGGAACCATTTTGTTCATTCTGAGAAGTAAATCTGTTTTTCGTGACACCTGTCGGTATATTCTCCTGTTTAACCTTCTTCTTGCAGATACTGCACAGTTAGTAATATCTCAGGCTCTGTTTCTACTTTCTGTTTGTAGAATTACACTAACATATCCTGTCTGTGGCATGCTAACTGTTTTAGGCATTCTCACAAATGTAATCTCTCCTCTAACGCTGATGGTGATGTCTCTGGAGCGGTGTGTAGCTGTCTGCCTCCCTTTGAGACATGCTATGATCGTCACCATCAGAAACACGAGACTGGCAATTATTGCAGTTTGGACTTCCAGTTCATTGCATAATATATTTCGTGTTATTTTGATGTTAGATTTTCCTTTTGAAGACCTAGACAGTCTGC
>NW_015113507.1:4903-25778 GCF_001443285.1 Poecilia latipinna
AAACACAAGACTGGCAATTATTGCAGTTTGGACTTTCAGTTCTTTACATAATATTTTTCGTGGCATTTTGCTGTTAGATTTTCCTTTTGAAGACCTAGACAGTCTGCAAATGAAAGCGTTATGCATTGATCGCACAATGCAGCTTGGATCCAGGTCTAAAATATATGACAATGCTTTCACTGGGCTCCTGTTTGCTTCAGCAGCCATTGTAATAATTTCTTCCTATGTTGGTGTAATAATAGCAGCCAGGTCAGCATCTACAGGGAAAGCTTCAGCCTTGAAGGCTCGTAATACGTTGATGCTACATTTGGTGCAGCTATGCCTCAGTTTGTCCTCAACTATTTTCAACCCATTGCTTGTAGCTCTTATTAAAATTGTTCAAACTGTTGTGTTTATACGGTTACATAAATTTCTGTATATATTAATGATTATATTCCCCAGATGTTTGAGTTCTTTAATTTATGGCCTTAGAGATCAGACTATCAGACCTATTCTTCTGGGCCATCTAGGTTCTCATCTAAAACGTAAAGCTGTTGCAGTCAGTGGTTGAAAAGTTCAGCTTCCGTCAAGGTCTTTATAACTGTGAAAGAAAGACTGTTACACAGTCATAATCAGCTTTATTAGTGTCTTAAATATAGTGAAAATTGTATTAGAGGTTATTTTTTGAATGAACAAAAAGTCTTAATGCAATGTTTTATTGTTGTGAATAATCCATATAAACTAAAGTCCATAAATAAGACTGAGGAATGTAAGAGACAGCAGAAGAATCTTTAATAGACTTATGATATTTATAAGTCTATTAAAGCAAATGCCATCAAACTAAAACCTTTCAGTTATGTTTACATTTTCCCATTGAATTCTAATGAAATACATAGTACATATGTATACCTGTCTGTAAATGTAACTATAAAAATAAAGAGGAACATAAATTTTAAAGAAGAGTCATTTAATTGTCTTTATTGGATCAAAGTTATGTGACAGAGAGCAGGAGCCTCAAGTATAAAAGCGTGTGTAGCTTTCATACTGAAATTTTGTGTTAGGGAGAATTTCTGAAACTTGCAGCGCACAAAAATTCATTTGTATAAAGCTGTGGATAGATTTGTCACTGCAGAAGTTCCCTTTATAACTTCTGATTTAAAGTGAATCTGCATGATATTTTTCTCTCTTTAAATGCTTATTGAAATGAGTATAACTTCCCAGTAGGCTTCCACCACATGTCTGAATGATCATGACAACGGCTTCTATTGAGTCTGTTTCCAACTACGGCTCACAATATTATTATATGGGGTGTGAATGCCTGGTGTACACATTTTGGAAAAAAAGTGCATTTGCCAAAGACTTGACTAAATGTAAGAAAAAAGAAGAAACAACTGAGTGTTTGAACTGCTCATACAGTTAGAGGGGAAGGACTAAGTCTTTTGAAAACGAGTCACCATAGATAAAACAGGCAACAACCAGCGGAAAGCCACACACATTGAAGCCATCTTGCATCTCAGAATAGAAGAGCGAAAGAAGTTTGAAGAGAGTACAAGACAACAGCCTGCTGCTACACCTGCATAAGAGAAAGAAAAAAACAAACAAACCGAGAAACCACAGTGGCACACAACATATGCATATACAATAATGTCACTGGAATGTACATGGTACTAATTAATACAAAATATGTTTCGTGCCAACTGCAGCCCTACAGAGTGCATCCAAACACCTGTGGGAGTAAGCGGTTTCTCAATTCGAATGTTCAATAAAGATTCCGCAGATCTGACTCCCATGACCTGTGGACGACATCCAAACATCCCCCAGAACATGAGAGCAGTGAGAACAACAGCACAGGGACAGCTGACCATCCCAGAGCAGATCCAGCTTTATACCCCAGGGCAGAGGTCCCACCCACTGGCAGAGAGTGTGATGAGGGAGGAAACAGGCCCCATGTTTGGTGGGGGGCTTGATCCAGAAGATGGGGCAGCCCAATACCCAACCTGACAGATAAACAGGCACACACACTTACAACTCCCTATACATGCTCCCAGGTCCAGGTAATAATACTCCAGAGGGGCAACCAGCCTCTGAACCCAGGAGGTAGTCTCCTTCATTCTGGGGTGGAGACAAACAGACCACCCATGCTCCCATAATAGTAGAGCAGCCCATCAGACCAGGGCTGGGTACTGCCCAAACCCAAACAACCTCAGTTCAGACACAAACCGCCCATCCCATCCCCAACTCTATGAGACAGAGCCAAAAAACAGCCAACAAGATCCAAATGAGTAACCCAACCAGAGCCGACCCGGGATGAAACAATTCCATCACCCCAAAGGACACCTTTCACAACTCAATGCTTCCCACCCCCATGAACCTCAAAATGAATTCCCCCACAGGGCCACAGCAAAGAGCACACAAATATTAAACCAGTGCTCGAGAAGGTCCAAAAATCCTCTCCCTGTACGTAGCCAGTGCCACACGAAGTAGCACCGGGCACCCCACCAATCCCACTCTATGAACACAGAGGCACCCAACAGTGCCAGGTGAGTACAAACCTCACCCCCGTACACCCACACTGCAAAGTCAAACCACACTCACAACTGGCACCACCCAGGGTCACGTACACACCCCCAGCAAACCCATCTCTGTCAGAACCTTGTGGTCCTCCAGCCAAAACCAAGAAAAAATACACAAATCTGAACTATTCAAAGAAAACCAAAATGCCAGCCTCAGTCCCAGGTGACTCTTGAGATTTCATTCCCCAACAAGGACCCTGACCAGATGACCCACGCCCAATCCAGATCTTCAGTGTCTTATTGCAAACAGCAGATGAGGGTGTGGAAAGACGCTCATTGATGTGGTGTTGATCAGTGTAATATATCACTAAATTAAACTCAGCTGTTGGGTTTGAAACAAAGTTGGGGAATTGGAATTGCTTCGTCATATTGCTGGTCTGATGACATGTTACCATGTGATGTATCATGTGAGAATCATATGAATGACGAGTACATAAATCAACAGTGAGATGAAGGAAACTATAGGCAAGCTGTGCCCATATGGAAATCCAAACCGGCTCCTATCGGCAGGGTACCTACATATGCAAATGGTTCTTTTAAGAAATTATTGGACAATAAACAGGCATATTTTTAAAAACCTTGTGAGACTAAACTTGTCAGGAAATGTGACATCAAACATTTCTATTTATTTTAAATATGCTGCAAAATGTCTTTCGTCTCTCAGCCTCAGTCTAACATTTCTGTTGCGTTTGATGATGATGGGTTATTGGAAAGAATGACCACCTTTGCCCTGTGCACAATCCTATCATGTGTGTTTCTCTTCATTAATGGAACCATTTTGTTCATTCTGAGAAGTAAATCTGTTTTTCGTGACACCTGTCGGTATATTCTCCTGTTTAACCTTCTTCTTGCAGATACTGCACAGTTAGTAATATCTCAGGCTCTGTTTCTACTTTCTGTTTGTAGAATTACACTAACATATCCTGTCTGTGGCATGCTAACTGTTTTAGGCATTCTCACAAATGTAATCTCTCCTCTAACGCTGATGGTGATGTCTCTGGAGCGGTGTGTAGCTGTCTGCCTCCCTTTGAGACATGCTATGATCGTCACCATCACAAACACAAGACTGGCAATTATTGCAGTTTGGACTTTCAGTTCTTTACATAATATTTTTCGTGGTATTTTGCTGTTAGATTTTCCTTTTGAAGACCTAGACAGTCTGCAAATGACAAGTTTATGCTCTGATCTCACAATGCAGCTTGGACCCAGGTCTAAAGTTTATGATAATGCTTTCACTGGTTTTCTGTTTGCTTCAGCAGCCATGGCAATCATTTCTTCCTATGTTGGTGTAATAATAGCAGCCAGGTCAGCATCTACAGGGAAAGCTTCAGCCTTGAAGGCTCGTAAAACATTGATGCTACATTTGGTGCAGCTATGCCTCAGTTTGTCCTCAACTATTTACAACCCAATGCTTATAGCTCTTATAAAAATTGTTCAAGGGGAAAGCTTTTTACGATTATATAGATTTCTTTATATATTAATGATTATATTCCCTAGATGTTTGAGTTCTTTAATTTATGGCCTTAGAGATCAGACTATCAGACCTATTCTTCTGGGCCATCTAGGTTGTCATCTAAAACGTAAAGCTGTTGCAGTCAGTGGTTGAAAGTTCATCTTCTGTCAAGGTCTTCATAACTGAAAAAACCTAAGACAGTCATACAGTCATCAGCTTTATTGGTGTCTTAGAGTGAAAATTGTGTCAAAATGTGATTTTTTTTTTAAATCAATGAAAATTGTAATGCAGTGGTTTACTGTTGGGTATAATGCATATAAGCTTGAAGAACACAAATAAGACTGGGATGAATCTAGGAGGCAGCAGAATAATCTGTGGAGGCATAACAGTTCAACAAATCATATTTATAAAACAAGTATTTTTGAAACAAATGTCATCTGATTAAAACCTTTAAATTTCTCATTGAATTTAAATAAAATACATGGTATATACATTTATGTCTGTAAATGTAACAATAAAAAAGAGCAACATAAATTTTAAAGAGTCCAATGACCCTTTTATTCTACCAAAGTGACAGAGCAGAGGCTTCGTATATAAATGTGCACATCTTTCATACTGAAATTCCATGGGAGGGAGAAATTATAAAACTTGGAACGATACAGAAAAAAAATTTGATTTACACCTTATAGTAATAGATTTGATTTAAAAGGTACCCTTCATTGTATACAAGATAACCTTTACAAAACAAAAAAACTAAAAGGTAACCAATTAAAATACTAACAAAAGAAAATTTAGAGATCGAACAAGTGAAAATGCTTGTTTCAACAGATGAGTTTTCAGCCAGGACTTAAGAACAGTACTGAATGGAGGAAACAATTATTCCACAGTGTGAAGTAATCATGTTCAACCAAGTCAACGGGCCACTATGTGGTTTGGCACATTTTCACATCACATAAGCCGTACATTTACAGAACCTACCATGAACAGGGAGTGTATGCAAACTCCACGCAGAAAGACCCCGGGCCGGGCATCAAATCCACAGGACCTCCTTGCTGCAAGGCAACAGTGATACCAACTGTGCAGCCCAATATTACAACTTAACAGCTTGAAATAGGCCTCTGTCTCTTCAACCTTAAAAGATGGAGTCATTTACGGCCAACAAGTTTTTTACTCTGTGCACATCTGGCAAGGTTGCACTAACCCTGTATACAGGTTTTACAAAATGTATTTTGTGTGTGGGGTTTTTGGAAACTGACAGTCTGACCTACTTCCCCGTTGTCTGAATGACATTTGCCACACTCCTCCTTAGTGTCAAGCTAAGACTGTGGGGAGGTTAAGAAGTTCCTACTCTTTCCAACACCCCACTTTCAATACATCATCATGTGCAGTTCCACCAGGTGTTTGCTAATTGCTGCTACTGCTAGTCTGGTGGAGCTGAACAGGGGAGGCACAAGGAAGGGGTGCACTGTGAGGAAGAAGCTCAGTTAGACACTGCAGCTACAAGGCAGAGCTTTGGGTAAACCCTCTCCTCCCTCCACCCAATGAACAGTGACCCCCACAAAAAATGCCACAGTGGGCGGACCGGCCAGTCACCACACACAGCCACGTTGACGCCTCCCCGCTGGAACCCACTCTTCCTCCAGGTCTCCAATCCCTAATGGCAAAAGAGAGCAGGAGTGTGGAAAGACCCCAGGCCTCTCTCTGTCAGCTCAAATGTGGTGTTTTATATTTCACTAAATCACTATTTCTCAACTGTGCTCCTCATGAACCACTACCCTGCATATTTTAGATGCACCTCTGTTCCAGAACAGCTGATTCAAATGATTGCATGACCTTCTATGGAGCCATCAAGTGCTGCAGACAGTTGTTAATCACACACTTAATCAAGTCTGGTGTGTGGCATGCTGTTTGTTTCTCTTCATCAATGGAACCTAACACCTGCAGCAAAGTGGTCCCTGAGGACCAGAACAGAGAAACACTGGACTAAATAAAACTCAGCTATTGGACTTGTACCTCACCAACTTGACACAAAGTTGGGGAGGTACAATCGCATCACCGTATACTGATCAGAGGACATAAATTAAAAGTGAGATAAAGGAAACTCTATAGACATGCTCTGCCCATATGGAAGTGCAAACTGGCTCCTAGTGGCGGGGTACCTACATAGGTGAATTCATTCTAGAATTACACTGCAGAGGGTAGAGGCAAGTTGGAGCAGCTCTTTGGGATTGATAAAATCATTTTCAAGTTTTGAATTTCAATTGAAGGTTTCTTCAAATGAAGGGGTTTTTGGAAAATAAACAGATATGTTTTGTTTAAACAAAATCTGATAGCCTACGTTTTTCAGCAAATGTGACATGAATATATTTGCCTGAATTCTATATCTCGCAGAATATTTCAAAATATTTTGAGAGATGTCTTTTGTCTCTCAGCCTTGGTCTAACATTTCTGTTGAGTTTGATGATGTTGGGCTACTGGAAAGAGTGATCACTTTCACTCTGTGCACAATCCCATCCTGTGTGTTTCTCTTCATTAATGGAACCATGTTGTTCACTTTGAGGAGTAAATCTGTTTTACGTGACACCTGTCGGTATATTCTCCTGTTTAATCTCCTAATAGCAGATACTGCACAGTTAGCAGTATGTCAAGTTCTGTTTCTACTTTCTGTTTGTAGAATTACACTAACATATCCTGTTTGTGGCATGCTAACTGTTTTTGCAAATATCACAAATGTAATCTCTCCTCTAACACTGATGGTGATGTCTCTGGAGCGGTGTGTAGCTGTCTGCCTCCCTTTGAGACATGCTATGATCGTCACCATCAGAAACACAAGACTGGCAATTATTGCAGTTTGGACTTCCAGTTCATTGCATAATATATTTCGTGTTATTTTGATGTTAGATTTTCCTTTTGAAGACCTAGACAGTCTGCAAATGACAAGTTTATGCTCTGATCTCGCAATGCAGCTTGGACCCAGGTCTAAAGTTTATGACAATGCTTTCACTGTTTTTCTTTTTGCTACAGCAGCCACTGTAATCATTTCTTCCTACGTTGGTGTAATAATAGCAGCCAGGTCAGCATCTACAGGGAAAGCTTCAACCTTGAAGGCTCGTAATACGTTGATGCTACATTTGGTGCAGTTATGCCTCAGTTTGTCCTCAACTATTTACAACCCATTGCTTGTAGCGCTTTTGAAAATTATTCAAAGTGTTGGGTTTATACGATTAAATAAATTTCTTTATGTTTTAATTATTTTATTTCCCAGATGCTTGAGTTCTTTAATTTATGGCCTCAGAGATCAGACTATCAGACCTATTCTTCTGGGCCATCTAGGTTGTCAACGGAGACTCAAAACTGTTCCAGACAGTGGCTGAAAAGTTCAGCTTCAGTTAAGGTCTTCATATGTGTGAAAGAAACACGGTTTACACAGTCAACGGATTTATTATAGATTCATCTAGTGAAACTCACACGTATTTATTTTTTAGCAGCAGTGTCTTCATAGGTCTGCCTAAAATATCAATACAGAACGTTGCTGCTGGCTTTCTGTCTAAAACCAGGAAGATAAAGCACATCGCCCAGTTCTAAAGTTCTTCCACTGAGACAATAGACTTTAAGATACTGTTGGTAGTTTATAAATCACTGAACGGTTTAGCAACAAAATACATTAAAGATCTGTTGTTGTTGTATCAACCTTCCAGAACCTCTCAGGTTCTGGTTCTGCTCTGCATCCCCAGAACCAGAACCAAACATGGAGAAGCAGCATTCAGCTTCAATGCACTACAAATCTGGGACAAAGTTCCAGAAAACTGCAAAACTGCTGAAACAATAAGTTCCTTTAAATCAAGACTAAAAGCCCACTGGTTTAGAGTTGGTTTTGAAAAATAATAAATGACACATAAATCAATATATTTGATGTTAACGGTGGCACTTGGGAAAAAAATGTGAAATGTTTACTATTAATGTTAGAAAGATTTTGTTTTATGACACTGAACTACCTTGTTGCTGAAGTGTGGCTTTCAATCAACTTGATTGATTGTTGTATTGATTTCTGAAATATGGTTAAATTTATGTTAAAATGTTATTGTCTGAATGAGATTAAAGTCTTAATGCAACATTTTCCTGTTGTGGAGATTCCATATAAGCAAAGGCTGTCCAATAGGTGTGAACCTACTGGACAGCAGAATCTGAGGAGGTTTAAAAGTCCAACATATAATATTTATAAAAGAAAGAAAGTCTGTTGAAACATGTCATCTGACCAAAATCTGACGTGTTTACATTTTTCACTGAAGTTAAATAAAAACTGTCAAAATTAGGTGCAATCATTCCTTATTTCAATGTAACAAATAATTAAGTGTATAATTAAGACATAAAAGTATTGACACTCTGAGCAGTTGCATGTTGTAGGGCTCAGAGTCAAAAGACTTATTTATATTGTTTGCTGTTGCAGATGTGAGAAACTATGAGTTAAACTCCAAATACTTCAAATTTTTTTTACAGAAATACATTTCTTTTAAAAGGGACATATAATGCAAAATCCACTTTTTTGCATACTTTGAAAGCCTAGGACTGCAAAGAAATTAAATTTATTCTCTCCCGGTGCTGCATAGATATCTGTATTCTTTTTGCATCTTATTTCAGCCTGTTAATTTTTCACTGTTGATTATAATGTTTTCTTGCCTATGACATCACCACATTTGCTATGGAACTGCTAAACAAGGTCATAACTCCCAGCTAATCAGTTTTAGGAACACGCCATTTTTTTTAAACTGTAAAGATTCCTAAATTTTGGAATGAAAACTTAGCCATGGCAATCATTTATTGATTAAATATTAAAGGAAAATGGTTTTATTTGAATGAGTCGTGATGTTTGTGAAGGATTTTGAAGAGAATATAAACTATATACATTTGACTAACTTGAGAAAGGGTGAGATTGTTCCATGTTTAATGTAGAACACAATGGAGGATTAAAGGACAAACTCATCTGAGGGGCAAGAGAAACCTGTGTATTAGTATTAAAGAATCCAATTAATATCTATCCAATTAATTCATTTACCTGTAAGGCTACAATTGTTGAAAATGACTGCAGTAAAAACTGACCAATCCAAGGCTATATAGTGAAAACTGACTAATCAAACATCAGTGGACAATATCCCAGCAGTAGGAGAAGAGGCCCTCAGGGCTACAGTGGGCTGAAGAGACAGACGCTGCCTTGCCTTTGAAAGTCATCCCCAGAGTTCCCTTGTAAGATGTTACTGTTTAAAGAAGCATATAAAATTGTAGAAGAGTGCAGACCTTCAGTCATTTAAGTCACAGCTGACCAGTGGCCAAAGTTAGTAAAACCATTAACACTTTATTTGATGGGGTGTGCATAAGACTGACATGACCGTCATAAACATGACATGACAGCTGTTATAACATGAAGGAGTCTTTATGAATGTCTATGAATGTTGTCATGAAGTGTCATTTTGTAAATAATGACACTTTTAATGCAACGTTGCTCTAAAAGTTGCCTTGAAAGTCCATTAAAAGTGCCAACTTTGCATTAAAAGTGTCATTGTTTACCACATGATACTTCGTGACAACAGACATTAATAAAGATTCATTGATGTTCATTGCAGGTGCTGTCACATTTATGAGTGTCATGTCAGTTGTATGCACACCCCGTCAAAGTGTTAGCGTAAAACCAAGCAATAAAGAACCACTGAAATCTCAAAATCAGATTTGTGAGGAAGTAAGATGTTGATTAGAGAAAAACTGGCTTCATGTTTCAACATATCCTACTGGCATTAAAATGGTCCTAAAATGTCACACAACATATAGTCAAAAGTATTGGGTATGGACAGAGTGCATTGAATACCAAATGCAAATATATTCCATTTTACACCATGGCATATACTGTAAACAGAAAAAAATAAACACGGTTCAGTGTAAAATAAAGGGGAGGATTGCATCACCATGTTACTAGTCTGATGAACTTTTGCCATGTGATGCATTAAGTGAGAGCCAAATGAGTACAGAGTACATAAATCAACAGTGAGGTGAAGGAAACACTACAGAGCAAGTTTTCCCCACATGGAGATGCTAACATGCTTTTAGCAGCAGGGTACACGGATAGCTGAAGTTTCTTGAAGGGTTTTTGGAGAGTAAATTTTTTGTAAGAATTAGAATATGACAACATTTTCAGATTGATTTTCTATTAATTTTAAATATTCTGCAAAATGTCTTTCGTCTCTCAGCCTTGGTCTAACATTTCTATTGAGTTTGATGATGTTGGGTTATTGGAAAGAATGACCACATTTGCTCTGTCCACAATCCCATCCTGTGTGTTTCTCTTCATTAATGGAACCATTTTGTTCACTTTGAGGAGTAAATCTGTTTTTCGTGACACCTGTCGGTATATTCTCCTGTTTAATCTCCTAATAGCAGATACTGCACAGTTAGCAGTATGTCAAGTTCTGTTTCTACTTTCTGTTTGTAGAATTACACTAACATATCCTGTCTGTGGCATGCTAACTGTTTTAGGCATTCTCACAAATGTAATCTCTCCTCTAACGCTGATGGTGATGTCTCTGGAGCGGTGTGTAGCTGTCTGCCTCCCTTTGAGACATGCTATGATCGTCACCATCAGAAACACGAGACTGGCAATTATTGCAGTTTGGACTTCCAGTTCATTACATAATATATTTCGTGTTATTTTGCTGTTAGATTTTCCTTTTGAAGACCTAGACAGTCTGCAAATGAGAGATTTGTGTTCTGAACTCACAATGCTACTTGGATCCAGGTCTAAAATGTATGACAATGCTTTCACTGGTTTTCTTTTTGTTTCAGCAGCCATTGTAATCATTTCTTCCTATGTTGGTGTAATAATAGCAGCCAGGTCAGCATCTACAGGGAAAGCTTCAGCCTTGAAGGCTCGTAAAACATTGATGCTACATTTGGTGCAGCTATGCCTCAGTTTGTCTTCAACTATTTACAACCCAATGCTTATAGCTCTTATTAAAATAGTTCAAACTGTAGTATTTCTACGATTACACAAATTTCTTTATGTATTAATCATTTTATTCCCCAAGTGTTTGAGTTCTTTAATTTATGGCCTAAGAGATCAGACTATCAGACCTATTCTTCTGTCCCTTCTAGGTTGTCATCTAAAACATAAAGCTGTTGCAGTCAGTTGTTCAAAGTTCAGCTTCTGTCAAGGTCTTCATAACTGTGAAAAAAACTAATACAGTTACATAGTTATCAGCTTTATCAGTGTCTTAAATTTAGTGAAAATTTTGTTAGAGGGTTATTTTTTAATGCATTCTTTTGCTGTTGTGAATAATCCATATTATCAACGAGACCACAAATAAGACTGGGATGAATCTGCAAATATGGCACCGTCTAACAGATCATGACATTTAGAAAAGGTACGTGTTGAAAGAAATATCTGACTAAAACTTTTATCTTCATACTAAATTCAAATGAAAAACTTTCTATGTATGTTTATGTCTGCAAATATATGACAAACATGTATTTTAATTTTAAAGAATCCTGTCATTGTCTTTATTTCACATAAAAGTAGATTGACAGACCGCACAGTACTGAATTGTCATTTCTATTAAAAAACACAAATCTCCGTCTGTTCCTCATCAGGAGCAATCACGTACCTAACAGAGGAGTTGAACCACGAGGCCACATGGTTAACACCCTTTGTCTTGAAAAGAGGCCCTCTTAGTTTTCACTGTGTGCTGCTGAAATTACCAGTAGTTCTTAGCTGTAGAGTTTGTGTCCCCCTTTCAGTCCTTTGTCCTGTGAATGAGTCACTTCTGGACTGCAGCTCGCCTTCCCATCACCTTCTACAGTTCTGATTTTCACTTCCTGACTTACCTGTCAATCCCATCACAACTTCTCCAATAGTCCTTCTGAAAACACTTACCTGGAGTCCTACCTGATAAAACACTTACTTGTCCACCAACACGACTTCCAGCTATGGAATACTCTCACGGAGGTATGAAAAAATATCTATGGGTCAGAATATTGAAACTTTAATATGAAATAGGTTGACCATATTGAAATGACCCACTAAAAGAATCACAAATAAACCTAGTGTTAATAAACATTCATTTGTAGTTGCACTCCACTAATATGATTAAACAAAAGATGACTTAAAAATATTACCTCTGCCATTACATAAAAGGAAATTCCTTAAATCTAAGAAAAAGTTTGAAAGAGGGTAACAGAATGAAGATATTTGAGCCCATTAGTTTCTTCACAGAACAGTGAATAAAACAGAACAAAAACAAGAAAACGTGGTAAAATGTACCATCTAAATGTAATGGTTACTACAAAGGGTTATAACAAGGTGTTCGGTATAGAGTTTAATTTTTATACAATATGTTGCATTTCTGTATTGTTTTCCAACTGGGGCACATACAGCAAAAATAAAACATTTAAGCAATTTAATATGTTTTCTAATTGATCACATTAATTTACACTGAAATTCTCCTGAGATGTAGTCATAAGAACTTGAATAAAAAGTGGTATGGTCACATGCTGGCATGTGACGTGTCAGGAAAATCAGATGAGAAGACAACACATATATTAAATATGAAGATGAGCAGCAAACCCTGCAGACTGCCTCTGCCGTCGGTTCACAATTTAGATGTACAGGTGATGCATCTTTGTGACATTTTCTTAAGCATATCTATGTTTAAAGACTAAATGTAATATGTTGAAATAATCTAGGTTACAATTTGGAAAGCAATGACTTTTGGACGTTTTAAATTTCCTGTACCATGTCCTATGTCTCTCAGACTAACATCTCTGTTGAGCTGCAATATCAGGAGTTTCTGGAAAGAGTGATCACTTTCACTCTGTGCACAATCCCATCCTGTGTGTTTCTCTTCATTAATGGAACCATGTTGTTCACTTTGAGGAGTAAATCTGTTTTACGTGACACCTGTCGGTATATTCTCCTGTTTAATCTCCTAATAGCAGATACTGCACAGTTAGCAGTATGTCAAGTTCTGTTTCTACTATCTGTTTGTAGAATTACACTAACATATCCTGTTTGTGGCATGCTAACTGTTTTTGCAAATATCACAAATGTAATCTCTCCTCTAACGCTGATGGTGATGTCTCTGGAGCGGTGTGTAGCTGTCTGCCTCCCTTTGAGACATGCTATGATCGTCACCATCACAAACACAAGACTGGCAATTATTGCAGTTTGGACTTTCAGTTCTTTACATAATATTTTTCGTGGCATTTTGCTGTTAGATTTTCCTTTTGAAGACCTAGACAGTCTGCAAATGACAAGTTTATGCTCTGATCTCACAATGCAGCTTGGACCCAGGTCTAAAGTTTATGACAATGCTTTCACTGTTTTTCTTTTTGCTACAGCAGCCACTGTAATCATTTCTTCCTACGTTGGTGTAATAATAGCAGCCAGGTCAGCATCTACAGGGAAAGCTTCAGCCTTGAAGGCTCGTAATACATTGATGCTACATTTGGTGCAGCTATGCCTCAGTTTGTCCTCAACTATTTACAACCCATTGCTTGTAGCTCTTATAAAAATTGTTCAAACTGTTGTGTTTATACGGTTACATAAATTTCTGTATATATTAATGATTATATTCCCCAGATGCTTGAGTTCTTTAATTTATGGTCTTAGAGATCAGACTATCAGACCTATTCTTCTGGGCCATCTAGACTGTCAACTAAAACATAAAGCTGTTGCAGTCAGTGGTTGAAAAGTTTAGATTTTGTCAAACTCTTCACGAATGAATGAATGAATGAATGAATGAATGAATGAATGAATGAATGAATGAATGAATGAATGACACACAGTTTTCATATTTCAAATGTAGGAACATTTATGTTAAAAGGTTTTTAAGACCAATAAGTCATACTTCAATGTTTTTCTGTTGTGGAGAATCCATATAAGCAAAGAAACCACTAATAAAGGGATTAATATAGGAGAAAGCAGAAGAATATGAGTACATAAAATTGTCTAATATATGATGGCAAAAAACCTGAAGTTGTTTGACTTTGTCACTGAATTGAAATAACTATTGTATGTATGTGTAATTAAGTGTAATCATAAAAAATTAAAGCACAAGGAACCTAATCTAAAAAAAGTCAATCTTTGTGGTGTCACTGTATCAAAGGTAAGGTGTACATTGAATTATCACCTCTACCAGAGTTTTCCATAAGACCCTGAACTAAACTGTTAACTGTTTAAAAATGTGATGAGGAAATGTGACGACTGGCACATAACAGATGTGTCTCAGGTTGAACAGATTCTTTTGCCACTAAAATGGTCATTGTACGAAAAGGAGTACATGTTATGTCACATAACATATTGCCAAAAGTATTGAGTCATCCCTCCAAATTGTGTTCTGGTGTTCCAGTCACTTCCATTGCTACAGGTGTGTACAATACAGCTCCCAGGCTTGTAAGTTGCTGCTATAAGCATTTAAATTGCACCATGGTACCAGAAACCCCAGGATCGCTTCATGGCATTATAGCAGTGCAGTGCAGTACCCCGTATAGAACCAACAGCAGCTCAGGCCTGGATAAATCAGACAGTGTAATCAGCATGTGCTGTAGTGTATTTTATGCAGAAGTTATCAACTTTCTCCACAGAAAATAGCAAAAACCAAACTCCAAACTTTAGTTATTGAAATGGCTTTTATGGAAATTGTGTGTTTTTTAAACCTTGCTAGGTTTGAAGAACAGCTTCTGGTTTATCTGCTCAATTTGACTACTGGTTTCCAGATGAAACCCAGAACTGAACCTTAGCGGTACAGAAGTCACTCCAGACATGACTTCTGTAAAGGGAATAGATGTTTTACCAGGAGATGATCTGTCTTAACCCTTTATAGTTGCTGCCCGCCGTGCGGCGTACAAGCATGTGACGCAATTATAAGGCTTCGTAATAACATGGACGCATACCGAGTTTTCATTTCAACTCTGTTGGACAGCACAGACTTCAAACTTTATAAAAGTAGTGTTTTTATATTGGTTTTGTGGTTATTTACTTCAAAATAAAGCCAGAAATAAGATTGATAATTTCCGCCTTATTTTGTGGGGTCTAAATGTACCACATTTCGAAACAACCAATGAAAATGTGTTGACGGTCTGTTGCTAGGTAGAACGGAGACACGCAGAGAGAGACGGGGGGTGGGGGGGACTTGGATATGGCAAGAGACTAGGGCGCAGCCATGCTGTGGATTTTACTAGGTTTTTTTAGACTATAAGTGTGTTGTTAGAGTTCGTGGTGTGTGCAGTGTTAGTAGTAGTTTTGCTAGCTATCGCTACATGGCTTCATAGCGAGCGCTGATGCACTGAGAAGAGAGACTGTGCGCCGGGATGGCCATTTAGAACTTGTCTTCAAAGGGTTAAGGGCTGTTGAAAGCTTTTTTGGGGGAGAAATAGGTGACAGGCTTTTAAGAAGCAATCTACTGTGGTAAGGATGACATAGAATCCTTTAGTTGACGGAAAGCAGGTAACAAAATTCAGAGCAATATACGACCAAGGACATTTGAATATAGCCAGCACTTGAGGAGGTTTGTTACGGGCGCAGACCTCAAATGCCTGGACCTACTCCTTCACTTTTTTATATAGAGAAGGCCACCAGAAGGTTCGTCAAATGAGGAACAGTGTAACTAATACCAGGATGACAGGAGGACCTCAGTGTGGACCCAATGAATGAGGCAAGGGCAAACTGAGGTGAGAACATAAGTACGACTGGATGGGCCAATACCTGTGTCGGGTTGAGAACATTGGGACTGGAGAATGGCATTTTGACCATCCCAAGTAATGGCTCCTGCCTTACATACAGGGGGTAGAATGGTGTCAACTATCTTGACAAAGTATTGAGTTTTGTGTTTTGTGAACCTGGTTGATATGAAATAAAGTTTAATCAGGAGAAGAACAAAGACAATCGGCTAAGTCGCTTTGCCTCTTGTAGGTTATAAAGATTCTTATGGTCAGCAACCCACGATTATAGGACGTTCTGCCTGAAGCCAAGGGTCCCATTCATCAAACGCCAACATCACAGTCAAAAGCTCTGAGTTCCATAAATCATGATATTAAAAGGAAGACAGATGATGAGAGAAAAAGACACAGGGATGCAGTTTATAATCCTTAGTGATCTGAGAAAGTACAGCTCCAACAAAATATGTGTGATCCATGTGCCGTGTTTCAATGCTTTCTGGAGAAAACAATCAATCAGTTAGGGGGATAAAATAAAGACAAAGATCAGCTGCTAAATGTCCTTATTACAGTTGCGTTGAGCCAATCTAAATAAATTTTTCCCTTGCATCTATCTTCTACAATAGAAGGTAGGTTAGTTGTGCTTAATGTCACTTGAATTTAATCTCATCTAAAAACAACAGGAAAGAAAAATCACAAGCAAGCTCCTTGGTGATTTCACAAGAGGGATTAGGTCATTCCTTACTAAAATGATGGTGACGTGTGGTGTATCAGATGAACAATTAATAAGAGCAGAGCCTGTCACCCACCGTAATGAACGTCAAGTGACCAGCTTACCGTGACTAGCTGTGTGTAGGTGGATTGACTTGGCATAAATGTAGTTTTTTCCCCGTGAATACCAAGAATTTGTGTTTGATGTGTGCATCCAAATCTTTTTAAATACCAACTGAATTTTTTTTTTCCTGTATTCATGATACCAAAAGTACATTTTCAGCAATTTTAGGAGCTCTTCAGTATGTTCAATGTGTCACAGTCTGAGTCCAACATGACAACAGCAAGTCAGAACCAGGATCTGTTGAGGATAGTACTAATTTCCACCCTGTCTACAGTTCCATCGTTTGTTTTTCTCTACATCAATGGGACCATTCTGTTCACGCTGAGGAGCAAACCTGTGTTTCGTGACACCTGTCGTTACATTCTACTCTACAACCTTCTTCTGGCAGACACTGTCCAGCTGGCGCAGAGTCAAATGCAGTTCTTACTGTCAGTGTGCAGAGTCAAACTGGCTTATTCGCTGTGTACTGTTCTTAGCATGCTTGCCAATCTTACGACTGGGATTTCTCCCCTAACACTGGTGGTAATGCCATTAGAGAGATATGTGGCTGTGTGCTACCCACTGAGGCACTCTTCCATCATCACCGTCAGAAACACAACTGTGGTAATCATTGCAATTTGGGCTGTCAGTTCACTGAACAATCTCACTCGTGTTTTGATGTTTTTAGAGTTTTCATTAGAGAAAATGGAGAGGTGGCAAGTAGAAGATGTTTGTTCTAATTTCGCTTTGGTGCTTGGTGCTGTAACTGCAGAATATGACAGGGCCTATACATGTGTTGTGTTTGTGTCAGCTGGTGTTGCTACAACTTTCTCCTATGTTAGTGTCATTATAGCGGC
The DNA here is from genome assembly GCF_001443285.1 of Poecilia latipinna. Taxonomy (NCBI): domain Eukaryota; kingdom Metazoa; phylum Chordata; class Actinopteri; order Cyprinodontiformes; family Poeciliidae; genus Poecilia; species Poecilia latipinna. The sequence goes on from NW_015113507.1 coordinate 22,274, forward strand.
CAGGTCAGCCTCCACAGATACAGCTTTAGCTCATAAGGCCCGTAACACCCTGCTGTTGCACCTGGTTCAACTGGGCCTGAGTCTTTCCTCCACTATTAATAACCCGCTAATTATAGCTCTTTCACAAATCCTAACAAGAGTGGCATTTTTATGGGTTCAGAGTGTTTTTTATGTTTGTTTTATTATCTTCCCCAGATGTTTGAGTTCTCTAATCTATGGGCTAAGAGATCAGACCATCAGACCTGCTCTTTTGTATTATCTGTGTTGTCGAATGAAAGTTAAAATCAGTAGCTAGTAGTTTTTCCACTCAGCACATATTTTTTCCATAAGATATGGGACTCTGTATCTAGACTAAAAACCCAGCTGTTTAGAGTTACTTTTGAAACCTAATCAGAAAACATTAATCAATCATCTGATGTGCAAAATGTAATGTTGACTGTGTGTTCTATGACTTTGTATTTTTGTTTTTATGATGTAAAGCCCTTTGAAATGTCTTGTTGTTGGGAGGTGCTACACAAATACAATTTGATTGATTGTATTCCAGAAGATGTAAAAAGTTTGCGAGTTTAGTACTGTGATTTAAAAATGTATAAGTTGTTTCGACATGCTTAGCTTTGCTGATCTTCATTAAACCGTTGCCTTTTTTTAAATGTTTGTGTTACTTTTGCTATTTTGTTACTGTTTTCTCAATACAATTCAAAATATAATTAAAACATGTTCGTAAAGCTAAATGGTCATCCTTTTTAATTTAATTTTTACCTAAATTATTCCTGAACGTGTAAAATTGTGGCGGAAAATGCAGTCTGAATCTCAGAATCTGAAACAAAAAATTTGGATTATTATGGTGTCCGCAGAAAAATTGAGCAGCGTGAGATACACGTTTACTTTATGCTCCAAGTCTCGCAGCAGTTTTTGTTCTCCAGAAAACTGCAAAACAGCCAAAACACTGAGTTTGTTTAAATCAAGGCTAAAATTACACCGGTGTAGTGCTGCCTGTGATTAATAACTGGATCACTGATCAATAAATTTGATGTTCATTTGATTATTATTCTTGATCAATTTGATGATGACATTTGACCAAATGTGCTGTTCATTGCTTGTTTCATTACTTTATGTTTTTATCATGTAAAGCACTTTGAACTGCATTGTTGCTGAAAATGTGGTATACAAATAAACTCGACTTGGTTGACATTTAGTGACAAACGTGATTTAGGAGACTTGTTAACTTGAATACTAAAGCAGCTTTATAAAACTAAGTAAGCCACAGTTATTATATATAAAATGTATAATATAAAATACAACAGTTTACATTTTATATTAAAATGAAGAGTTTTTATGTCTGTTTCATTTACAAGTTGACTTTCAGGCTTTTTCATTTTTCTTTTCTGTCTTTTACTCATACTTTAAGTAATTTGTTTTTGACTGTTTTTAGATATTTTAGATGTTTAGATATTTCCATGCTTTAGCATACTTCTTGACTTAAGAACCCCCTCAAATAGGAGATGGAACATCTCAAGGAGTTATCCTTGAAATAAATAAATCTGTCTGATTAACAGGCATTTGTTAGGTTGGGAAACAATAATCTGACAGGTGTATGAGGCCGCCAAATATTAATAAAAGTGCATCTCAGGTTATCGTTTTATAGAAAAGTTTTAGAAACATTTCTATAAATGTTTCTAAACATTTCTAAGTGAAACACTATATATCATTTACACAAACTCATGTTTAAACCTTTGTGCAAATTTAAATTTTTCCTCAAGGTCATGAAAATACATATATTTTGTTTCAATGAGAATGTGACATCAGATCAGTAAAAACATAATACAGAATGTGGGCTTCATGAAAAGTATGTTTAAAGTTACAGTTGATGACTTATAAACAATGTGTTTTATAAATAGTTTAAAACTGCCTTCATGTGTAACAGCATAACATCAGAGAGGATCTGAAAAGAAGATTTTCTCTGACTCCTCCTTGTGGTCCGACTATCATCGACAGAAACAACCAAGCAGACCCAGGAGGTGTTAGAGCGGAAATGTTATTTTCAAGTTGTTTTGCAAGGAAAAGGTTTTGGCACAAATCCAGGTCATTCTGACCCGTCTTCCCCTGCTCGTGTGCGAGGGAGAACTGGCCAGAAGCCCAACACTTGGACAGAATTTCTGTTTGGACAGATAAGGAGCAACAATTTGTCATTTGGCAACTCTGAAATGGAGCAGATCTTGATTTCCAGGAGGTCCAAACTAATTCTTTTAGACCACAAATGCAGTCTAAAACGGTGCCAGAGTCACTACGCAAATGAAGGGCAGCAATGCCATTGGTCAAAACTTTCAAATACACACTAGGAGAGATTAAATCCTATAAAAAGTGATGCAACCATTAAAAGGCGAGAGATTTTGAATATTTGTAACGATGTGTTTGTGATCATTCCACAGATGAGAATGTGAATTAAACCTCTCCTGCTTGGTCTTGAGCAGTGAAGGAACAGAGTCCTGCATGTTATTTCTTTTATTCATATATTCCAAAAGTTAGTCACTTTAATTCCTCAATAGAAAAAGGTCTTAGCACTGTCTATCATGCTTGTATGTAATGGCCGTATGGTGGAGAAACAACTTACTGTTACAGAAAACATGTTTTTCTGTTGTCATCGGTGACCAGGCTAACTAGCCTGAGCATTCCTGGTAGCCACCGTTGGGAGCATAGCAAAGAAAAAGAGGCAGGGTAAGAATAGTCCATACACGAGGGTGATTGACAGTGTCCTCTGGCTCGGAAGAGTCTGTCGAGGGAAATTTACTGAAAGGCTACATTCACACTGCAGTCTGAAGGGACCTAAATCAGATTTTTTTTGGTGAACTGTATCTGATCTTTCCATGACAGTCTAAACACAGACTCAGGCCACTTGGATGTGTGGTTTACTCTGCAAACATCAGTATTCTGCGTCCTGATATGCCGAAGCAGGTAGAAAAACATCCATGGTGGATGATAATGAGCATAGAGTTATTGAAGTGCTCGTTCAAGTTGGACAACTTTATATTCACAAAATATGCTCCACCATTACCGTCCATGTTCACTTCTACAAACACTCAGCATGCTCGCTAAGTGTGACAATATTGCATTCTCTGCTGTGCATGGGGGACACTGTTAGGCTGCTTGCAGTTCACACAGGAAATCACATATAAGTCGCAAATACATATATTTGCGACTTGTTGGGAGCATAGCAAAGAAAAAGAGGCAAGGTGAGAGTAGTCCATACACGAGGGTGATTGACAGTGTCAATCACCCATAAAAAATCTGGTTTCGCAAAAAAAGAAAAATCTGGTTTCACAAAAAAATTGGAATTGGCCTGCAGTGTGATCATAGCCCAAGACACTGACCACTATTGCAGTTGGGCACATTATTAAGAAAAGTTGACATAGACAACAATTTCTTTAGAAATATATACGTAGCTATCAGTGTTGTGTTCAAGACCACCTAACCCGAGACCAAGACAAGACCAAGACCAGAGTGTATT
>NW_015113507.1:28837-35402 GCF_001443285.1 Poecilia latipinna
TATAAATTAACACTCTTGCCTTTTTCTCCCTTTCCCTCTTTTTTTGAAAACTTGATTTTATAACTTTTCTTAGCACCATAGTAACTGCCACAATCGTTCGTGTCTTCCACTAACGTCACTCTCAAGCGCTCCTAGCAGGAACAAACCATTTAACGCAAATAGGGGGTTTCAGGGCAAATATGGATGTGTGTTTTTTGATGTGGGAGTGGGAATATTAAATTTTTACTGCTAAAACAATCTTTGAAAATACAATATGATTAATTTTGTAATCGACAGGGCCCCAAATTTTTATTTATTTCTATGAAAAAAAAAAAAAATTAAATTGTGGAGAGCCCCCTGTTGGTCAGGGCCTCTAGAATTGTCATCACTTTTCCCCCCTATACCGCACCCCTGGAGACCCGCACAGAGGTTTTGGTCCCATACTGTATTAATCAGTTAGTGGGCCAGGTCGCTGGGGCACTCCTGATAGCCAGTCCACCCCTGCACAAAAGCAAGCCCACCACAGCTGTAGTGGCTATGATGAGATGCCTTGCAGGAAATGGATCATTTCTGAGAGCCTCCTGAGGTCCAGGTGTTACTGTCCCTTCAGGAAATGTGTTGTTAGAAGTTAAAAGAGCATGTATCACCAAAGATACAATATATGACCAAAGGTATTTGCTCACCTATCCAGATTATCAGAACCCAGTGTTCTGATTACTTCCATGGCCACTGGTGTATAAAATAAGCAAAAATCTGTACTAAAGGATGTCTTTAGAGTAATTTGTAATAAATGTATGCATGAAGAAAAATTGACATCATAACCCATCGTAAAATTGATCAGAGCAGCTAAAAGAGCATACTTTCAGAAACTAGTACATGTTAGGAGTTGGGTTGTGGGTCTATCTGGGGTTTTCACTTCTCTCCTTCAGCCATCACAGTTTTCCACCAGAGGGACTCCTAGAGCTGATGGCCATATAGCTTCCCACTGGAGGGTAGACCTTGGCAGGTGTGCAGCAGCATCATCAGCTCAAGGTTAAGAGAAACCTGCCACCAGTCTGTTGGTGCTAGAGTGTTAACTCTAAGCCCTCTTCAAAATAGTATGTCACTTGTTCCCCAACTCCCCATTTACTTGTGCTTCTTCAAATGTTACCTCCATCAATAGTTTGGACCAGATCCTTTGTGAAAATTTCCTGGTTTCCTTCAGTCACCCACAAACTGCCAATGAAGATCCAGGGTTATCTCTACCCATATGTAAAGTAGACAAAACAAAGAACAAAAGAATATCAAGGCTCCACTTTAGCCTTCTTTGTTGGCTTTACATGTCCGCACTCCTACAAACTCACTGCTTCTCAGCTCCAAACTTCCATAGGCTCAAAACTCATTCCAACTTACCTGACCGTCCTCTGATTTTCCCTCAACAGGTACTCCTCTCCACAGACTTCACTCCCTTGCACTCTCTTATCATCTCCACAGTAAGATCAGCTGCCTTTTCAATAAATTCATGTTCACAGTCCAAACATCATCTCTTCTCACTCTGTCTCCAGTATTCCTGTATATGCCCCGATTCCAGAATCTATCCAGACCAAGGTCTTTCATTCAGTTATTCATTGCATTGTAAAAAAAAGGGGAAAAAACACCTTAAATGCTTTTTGCCTCCACAGGCAAAAAGCCTGTTCGACCCACGTGCCTAGTGTTTTGAATGTGTGTCGGACATTTACCAAGAACCATAACAGAAGTTTTTTTTTTTTTTTTAGGTTTTACTGGCCTGTATTTGAAAATGGTCTGACAGGAAAGTGGGAAATGAGAGACAGGGAAGACATGGCAAAAGTCAGCAGGCTGGGACTCAAACATGCGACGGCCACGTCAAGAACTAAAACCTCCTCACGTGGGTTGTGGTTTACCCCTGTGTCAACACAACAACCCATAACAGAACGTCGAGAACTGGTTGAACTTGGAATTCCAACTGACACCTGCAACTTGCCCAGGTGTCAGTAGATTTTCTTGTGGACAGACCTCAGCAAGAGAGAAATGGTCTCCAAGGTGAAAATCAGCAACAGATCACCACAGGGCTGCTGCCTCACTTTGTACATCCAAAAAACTACTTCTCCAACAATGATGAGGCAGTGACCATAAAATTAACAGATGACAAAGATCATCCTGTGCCTCATCAAGGGAGGAAATGAGATAGCTAACCCAGAGGTGGTCAACAGCACACTGTTCTGCAGAGAGAAGAATCAGATCATACTCATTATAGGAAAGACAAAGCAACTGATCACTACTCCTTCTCGATCAGGGGAACAGAAGTGGAGAGGGTCACAAGTTCCTGGGCCTTCAACATAATCTGTGAGAGCATTCTCACAACTGGCACATCTCAGTGTGACACAGCAACACCACAACACGCAGTGAGTTATCAAAACTGCTGATAAGTTTTCCTGTTAATTTTTCCATTAATTTTTTAAAAGCAGAATATTGTCTTAACATGGCTTTGTATGAGTTGACCTGTTTAAATATTTGTTCTAGCCATTCTCTGTCTGATAAACAGTGGAAAGGAAAATTACATCACTTAGTGGTGATCCCCTGATCACCTAGACATGTGATCTACCATTTGAGCAGGTTGGCAGGAAAAAGCTCATAAAACATATGTGGAGCCAGGGAAACCCTGCAGACAATCTCTGCCCCAAGGCATCACATATAGACTCTAACCTGCCCACTTCATACAGTCTTTATATATGTTGGTGTCTCTTACTTACAGCTGTTGTATCTTAACATTTGCTTTAGGTCTTCAGCATCTTCAGCAGGTATATTGCTGATATGCTTTAAATAATCCTGCAATGTCTTCTTCCCCATTTAACATCACTATTGAACAGCAGTATCAGGGTTTACTGGAAAGAATTGTACTTTCCTTTCTGTCTACAGGTCCTGCGTGTTTCTTCCTCATCATTAATGGGATCTTGATGTTCTCTTTGAGGAGTAAACCTGTGTTTCGATACACTTGTCGTTATATTCTTCTATATAACCTCCTTGTTGCAGATACCGCTCAGCTGGTAGTGACTCAGGTTCTGTTTCTCCTTGCTGTTGGTCGAGTTAGAATAACATATGCCGTATGTGGTACCATCACTACTATGGCCAATCTCACAGCAGGAATTTCTCCTCTGACCCTGGTGATAATGTCTCTGGAGAGATATGTGGCTGTTTGCTATCCACTGAGGCACGCTTCCATTATCACCATCAAAAACACAGTAGTGGCCATTATTGCAGCTTGGACTGTCAGTTCACCAATTAATGTCACTAGAAATCTGTTTTTGATAGAATATTCATATGAAAAGTTCGGGAAAGTCTTGATGGAAGATTATTGCACTGACGTTGGCTGGATTCCAAATTCGCTGTGTGATGATTATGACAGAGCATACAACGCTGTGGTATTTGTTTCAGCCGGTTTGACTGTAATTTCCTCGTATACTGGAGTTGTAATAGCAGCAAAGTCAGCTTCTACAGATAAAGCATCTGCCCTGAAAGCTCGTAAGACACTTCTGCTGCACCTAGTTCAGCTGGTCCTCAGTCTGTCTTATACCTTTTACTACCCACTGCTCTTAGCTCTTGCAACAACCGTACGAAGGATAGTATTTGTATGGGTCCAGGATGTTATTTATGTGCTTTTTATTGTCTTACCCAGATGTTTGACTTCTTTAATTTATGGCCTAAGAGATCAGACCATCAGACCTGTTCTATTACGCCATCTATTTTGCAGATCGAAACTCTCAGTTGAACCAGTCACCTCCTGAGAAGTCAGGTTTTGGACATAAGACATATTTGTCTGGGTTACCTGACTGTGTAAATGTAAATGATATTTGGTTGTGGGGTTGTAATGATACATTCAGCATTAGGTTAGATAGGTTTTTCCACGCATCACTGTCCCTGTTCATCTGCGACGCCATGCGCGCCCATCTCACTGCTACTGTGAAAAAGGAAGTGAAGCAAATTAATTCAAAGTTTGCCGTCATTCCGGGAGGATTAATAAAAGAACTCCAACCACTGGACATTGGTTTAAACAGGGCGTTCAAAAATGACTTGCGAGCGGCGTGGGAGCGATGGATGACAGACTGCGAACACACGTTTACTAAGACGGGGAGGCAGCACCAGGCGAGTTACGCCACCATGTGTGAATGGATTGTGGATGCCTGGACTAATGTATCTGCCTTAACTGTTCTCTGAGATTTCACGAAAGCCGGCATCATTGCTGAACAGCCACCTGGCAACGAGACTGACTCCGACATTGATGAGAGGGAACCTGGCATGTTTGATGGCGAAATTGCCCAGCTGTTCAATTCAGACACAGAAGAGGACTTTGATGGATTTGTGGAAGAAGAATAAAAATATAACGTGAGCGTATTGTTACATAGTCGAATAAAGTTCAAACAAACTTACTGTTTTGTTTCCGTTACCTTTTTTTGTTGTTGTTGACCTTTTGCTTTAGCATGCGTCTTATAATCCGGTGCGGCTTATGCATGAGTTAAATACAGAAATGGACGCCATAATTCAGAGTGCGCTTTATAATCCAGAAAATACGGTATGCTTTAAAAAAAGCTTTGCATAAAATGACCCCATATAAGTTGGTCCTAATGCCAAAATAGCTTTAATATAATCCTTTTTGGGTTTTTCGCAAAATAAAACTTTAACAGATTACTGGTTGTTTTTGAAAAACTCTTCACTGTAAAATAATTCCCTTTTGTCCTGATCCCTGTATCAATTACAAATTTCAAGCAGAGGCACATAATGAATGGTTCTAATTGCAAAAGCAATACCTTTTCGTTTGTATGGCATATATCGCAATCTTCAGCTGATCCAGGCTCAAACTCTCTCTGCCTCTGTCTGGTCTTTCCACCAGTAAAGAGAGGCTATTAATCCCACCAAAAAAGGTGGCAAATTCTCCAGGTTAGCTCTTCCGACAACTTGTGAAAAAGCGTTTTCTGAGATTCTTCATTTTAACTAGAGACAGTACAATTAAAATATTGCATTTTCTAGAGGCATGAGTTTTTATTATGCAACAGTATTTGAAATTCGTACAAAATCTTTGACAGTTATGAACTTTTCCATTAAAAATTATTTTTTGGAATTAAGGTTACTTGTAATGAGTTTTTCTACAATGTAATGAGCTAAGTTTCAACTTCTGAAGTTTGTGTGTACTGAGTAAGTGCTTAGACTTCTTGTCAAAACCCGTCCCTAAATTGTGAATTGAAATTAGTCAGTTTAAAGCTAAACTGACTAATTAAGATCCCTGGAAGATCTGGACATGTTTGATTGCTTATATAATAAAAAGACTATGTTCTTGGCAAAAAAAAAAAAAAGATGTCTTGTTTCCTATTTAGCTAGTTATCCTGCCTGGTACTTTCAGGTATTTGGGAAAGAAATGTTTACCGTTTTATTTTGGAGGGCTGAAATTAAAACTGAGTTGACACTGTGAGACTTTTACAGTTTAATAAGAATATGTAAAACAGCCATCCATCCATCTATTTTACCACTTTAATCACTGCTGGATCGCAGGTGTGTGGGGGAGGCCTGGTGCCCATCTCAGTCAGTCATGACCAATTAACCTAACAGTCCTATTTTTGAACTGTAGGTGTTAGGTTCTGTGTTTTTCTGTGTTTTGAGTTTTTTCTTTCTGTGTCTAGTCCTGTTTTCCCCCCGTGAGTCTCTGTGCTGTCTTGATTGATCCCAGCTGTGTATCCTTCCTGTGATTACCCTCCCAGTTTATTAAGTCCCACCTGTTGTCTGTGTTCCTCGTCGTATGTTATTTGTCGTTTGTCTGCTTGCCATCACAGTCGAACTGTAAAGTCCTGTATTGGTTTAGTTCTCTTAGTCAGTCGTCAGTTTTTCAGTTGCTACCGGTAATTAGCTGTGTGCTAGTGTTCCTGCCGTGCTGTCTGTACTGGACTGTGTTTGAGTTCTTTATTAAATCATCATCATCATCTGAGTCTCAGTGTTCTCTCTTACCGGCATCACCCACACAACTCATGACAGTAGGGAGAAGCTGGAGTACCAGGAGAGGATACACACAAGCACAGGAAGAACATGCAAACTCCAGTCAAAGAGCCCAAGATGGGATTTGTTTTGCAGCTGTGTTGCTGCAAAGCAACAGTGCTAGCAGCAATGCCACTGTGCAGACTAAATTTAGATGATTTTAACGTCCTAATGAAATCACAAAGCAAAGTTCCTACAGTGATGTGAAATAGTACTTGGCCCAAATTTAACCTCAACCAAAACACTAGATAAATGCATCTTCCTGACTGGGAACATCTTTATCCTCAAACTTACTGACATACAACCTTCAACGGTGAGGGAGACAGAAACTCATTCAAACATTAACACTCCATTTAAAGGTATGACTGCTCATGCAAAATCTGTTTTTCTTGATCATTTCAAAAGCATTTCTAACCTAGCAGAATATTTACTTTTAATACTTTGATATAGGCTTGCCTACATTAAACATTTAGTATCTTAATTAGAACATTTCAGGATGACAGCCTTTAGTGGAAGCACCAGACGTGGTGAAATGAACCATCTGAGTGTTTTGGTCACTACAAGGCGT
>NW_015113507.1:35856-38928 GCF_001443285.1 Poecilia latipinna
ACTGAGGCACGCTTCCATTATCACCATCAAAAACACAGTAGTGGCCATTATTGCAGCTTGGACTGTCAGTTCACTAAATAATGTCACTAGAAATCTGTTTTTGATAGAATATTCATATGAAAAGTTCGGGAAAGTCTTGATGGAAGATTATTGCACTGACGTTGGCTGGATTCCAAATTCGCTGTGTGATGATTATGACAGAGCATACAACGCTGTGGTATTTGTTTCAGCCGGTTTGACTGTAATTTCCTCGTATACTGGAGTTGTAATAGCAGCAAAGTCAGCTTCTACAGATAAAGCATCTGCCCTGAAAGCTCGTAAGACACTTCTGCTGCACCTAGTTCAGCTGGTCCTCAGTCTGTCTTATACCTTTTACTACCCACTACTCTTAGCTCTTGCAAAGATTGCAGAAAGAATAGTATACGTATGGGTACAGAATATTTTTTATGTGCTTTTTATCATCTTACCCAGATGTTTGACTTCTTTAATTTATGGTCTAAGAGATCAGACCATCAGGCCTGTTCTGTTACGCCATCTATTTTGCAGATGAAAATTTGTTTGCTGATAACTCACGTTTTGGTCAGCATTTTCATAAGACTCCGTATTTTGATGGGTAATCTGACTATGAATAAGGATGGTAATGGCATTTGTCTGCCGATTGATTTGCTTCTAACCTGAGCAAAACATTTATATAAGTTACCTACTGCAGCTTAAAGAACCTTTGCAATCAGAACCTCATCTAAGATTTTTCTAATGCCAAAAGTAGCTTTAATATAATCATTTTTAGATTGTTCACAACAAATTAAGTTCCACGAATTAAAAGTTGTTGAAAAATTGTTTATTGTGGAATTAAGTTTGTCCTGTTTACTGTATCTATTGCAATTTTCAAGAAGTGGGACTTAAATGATTGTAAGCCATGGAGCATCAAATTCACTTCTTTTGTATTTTTACAATTAGATTAAAGATTTGAGAAATCTCAGTTAAGTAAAAGTCCACTTCTTAATTTGCATAGCATATATTGTTCTATTTATTGAGATGGATTCTGTACTTTAGTGCCCTGGTGAGACATGGTCATGTATGATTGCTTATTTAATTAAAGCACTTTATATTCCTGTCCAAAAAAAGAGTTGTTTTTCATTTCACGAAATATACAAATCACAATCCTTGAGTGTTTGCAGTTATGTTCTGTACATCTTATCTTACTCAGTTAAGTTCTCTGTTGTTAAGCTGATAACTTAACAACATAGATAGTTTATTCCTTTATTTCATTTCTGTTTATTTTTGTGTTCTTGGTTTTGTATACTTGAACTTATTCTTCTGAGACTATTATCAGGCTTCTTTTGTTTTCTGTAGTCTTGGTTTTATTTGGTGCCATTTCTAAAGTTAAATAGTTAAAAATGAACAGCAATAATTGGAGTTATTTAGCCTGTCGTAAGAATAAAAAATGGGAGCACATTTTTCAAAGTCATGTTTTCATGTTATTCAATCATTTATAACTGTCACAGGTTCAAACTAAATATTTAGTTTCAAATTAAAAAAAATACGTCATTTATCCCAAAGAGAAATTAAATGACAGCCACTGAGTTTGCTAATAAAATTTTGTCTTGATCACTAAATATTGTATTTTCCCTATTGCAACTGCAGTCTGTGGGAGTTTTGGCAGGCAGATAACCGAGTGAGCCACAAGACTGGAATGGGTAGTTTTTTTAATAAGTGCGACCCGCAGGGGCGTCGCCAGGAATTGTGAGCCCCCTGACAAAAAATTAGTTTGGGCCCCCCGCACAGCTGCTGTTACAATTTTTTGAGTCTATTTGACCCATTAAAAGCGTCACAATTTTAAAGGCTTACAACTGCCTTGCTTTCTTTGGTTCAATACTGATAATTAGCACAATATTTACTTCTCATGAATTTAACATCCAACAGTCCACATCCAGTATGCAAGTAGGTTGCTTAAATTTTTTTCTATTAATTTTAGATACTGAAATATCTCTCCATGAGCAACAGTCAAAAGCAACGTGCAAATACACATAAAGTAATCCAGACTTCTCAAAAATGCTAATAGTTGCATTTTATTCAAGCTGCAGTATATATCTTTAATAAAAAAATATGTTTTCTCCATATTTGTTAAAGCTGTCACAGTGTCGTAGCAGTTTGTTATGAGACAGATAATCTGTGAAAACAATCAATCTCCTCCATCTCCTTCCTGAATTACTGGTTAAAGTAATGCACTGTTCTGACCAAGACAACCAATCAGAACTAGTAGGACACTTTTAGCACTGTCAATTAGCCTCATTCACTCACTGCTAAATGCACTAAAGGTGGAGAAACAACTTATCATTACAAGAAACTGTTTATCTGCCGTCATTGGTAGCTATGCTAACTAAATTGAAGATTCACAGTTTGAATCTGCACAGCTCTGTGCTCTGCTAGCTGCAGCACGGCACAAGTCAAGGGGGAGGAAGGATGAGCAGCACCACATGAGATTGTGATTGACAGCATTAAACTCTCCTGGTTGTTTTTAGCACTGGGAGAAAGCAGAGGAANCTCACTGTAGTGATTCCTCTTTATGTCCATCCTCGATCTGATGCTAATCCCTGACACAATTTTTTTTTCTCAGATATTTCAGCAAGTCCAGCAGCCAAACAAAACGCTGCACTACGTAAAAGAGCCACCGAAAAACAAAACAAATCCCCTCAATAGCGTCATCTGGGAAAAATAAACAATTTAGAAAAAAGTAAATAATTGCAGCGATCTCCAAATATGGCGTTCAACCAAACATGCAGCGACCGCTACTCTAGCAAGTGGATTAAAGCGCCAAAAAATTTTCTTCTTCTTGTGTTCAATGGCTATTGGCAGACCAGTTACAGCGATACATTACTGCCACCAACTGGACTGGGTTGTGGTCAGGAAATTAACTGGGGGAAAAAAGTGAAATAATTCAAAACGTTACTATTAATTAAACCAAGTAAGTAAATTAAAATTTTTTAACTAAATTATGTTTGATTTGCATTTTACAAATATGATATGATTTGACAATTTATTTTTCTGTATCACTTCCAAAAATACGGTCAA
>NW_015113507.1:42509-48617 GCF_001443285.1 Poecilia latipinna
TTTATCGTACACTGACACTGACCCATTCAATAAATTACTGAAAAAAAAACACAGAAAAAAAAAACATTTTTTCAGGAAGTGATTTTCTACTAAGTGAAACATATTATATAGATTAACTACAGCTTGATTAATCTATATAATTAGTCTTTTATTCAAGCTAATAAAAGCTTGAAAGCCTTTATTTCTGTTAATTATGATGATTGTACACTTCCAAGTGATTAAAGCATGACATTTAAAATTATAATGTTACATCAAACCCTTAAAGCTGCAGTTTGTAAGTTTTATATTTAAAAAAATGCTTTTACAGATCTGTTAAAGCTGTCACATGTGTCTACAGTATGTTATTTGACTGCTCTTCAGGGTTACTAGATCTGACTAGTTGCAGCCCAAAAGAAGTTCAAATTCAAAATCAAAAGTCCTTTATTGATCTCAAAGGGAAATTAAATGTTTGTTTAAGTTCAATTAAATAACTTTAATAACTTTTGGCTAATAGTTACCTGGGCCGAAACCGCCGCGACAGTTCGGTCCATAATGATCAAGTGTCATTATGTACTACCACATAATGACACTTGATCATTAATGACTGTTAAATATGATGTCATGTTTGACAGGCATTTCAAAATGAATAAGATAAAATGAATTCATTGCAAGGATATGGCATTTATATTAAAATATATAAGTTTTGGGCTTTTCTGCCACACAGTGACAACTATTTAAAAAGAATCTATCAACACTTCCTAAAAACCTGCCAAATGTTGTGAAAAAGAGTCCACATTTTAATGACCTTTTTTTGTTATTCTTTGCCCTCATGAAAAAACTCTACCCCACCCTGGCCCCCTGATAAGTTTGTTCTAGAACCGTCACTGAAGAGAATACAGAGGCCGTCATCAACATTCTGAAAAGTCTAATCTTCTTTAAAACATGAAAAATGAACGTAATTAGGAATAAAATATTTATTTCGCAACCAAATATTATTCTGAAAATAATATTACGGTGAAATGTATGCGTTTAGCGTTCTTGTTTTCGTAATTATGAAAGCGCTCCTTCGACGTCATCGCGTATGAAAGTGCGTAGCAACGTCTGCTGAGCCGTTTTCCCTCCTCGTTGACGGAGCTAGCTGCTCCTTGGTGTTTAGAGACTCAAAGTTCTGACGGAAAGCTCTCCTCACTCCATATCACAATCTCTGCCGGAGGAGGTTCGGGCGGCAGACCGAACTGTCGCGGCGGTTTCGGCCCAGGTAACTATTAGCCAAACATTAGTTGTTTTTCTACACTTTACTCGCTCCCGTGTTGCTAATGCCGTTAGCATTGAGCTGGTTAGCTAACGTTAGCGTAGCGCATTTAGTTTTAAAATGTGTCGCACCTTTAAAACCAAGAAGCAGCAGTAGCGTTATATGTAAGAGCGCCATTAGTGTTTTTCTGTGATAAGAGATTATTGAAACAATAATTTCTGATCTGAAGTGAGAGGTGGCGGATGTACCAAACGTGTTTATGAGCTACAGCTACATTAGCTGATCCGGTCTCACCCAGCTGCAACTAGTTGAGTGATCTGACAACTAGTCAAAACATGTCAACAACTTGGGTTAGTTTCCGCTTCAAGGAGCGAACGAAAGCTGGCAGTTCAGCCCGGAGAGTCGCAGCTGGAGCTGGAGGATGTCATCGGGCGTCCTCCATCCCTGAAGGACCTGCAGGTCTTTCTGATGCAAGTTTATCATATTTTTGTTTCTTACATCAGAGGTTCTTTTATAATTTTAAAGACTTTTTCTGGACTTTCTGATGGTCTTTGCCTCGTTAGATTCACTTCAACTCATTATCAAGACTTTCAGAACATCTTGACAATGATGTTGACTGAAACCATCAACACCGTGTCGCTCCGGCCTCTGCAAAGCGCTGAAATCCGGGTCGGTTTCCCGATTGTTCCGGGTCAGTGGAGGCCCGTACCGAAAATTAAACACAAACAAATTGTTTTCCAGCTAAGAAGTGTTTCTGAGCTTCAAAGCCTGAATCAGAGATGATTATAATGCGCAGCATTATTGGAGGAACCTTTTTACACGTTTGAGTCTCCAGTCGGTTGTAAATTGGCCTGTCATGATGATGAACCGTAATTATTGTGATAAACTGTAAAATTGTTGTTTTTTGAGAACATTTTCAAGTGATATGTGGATAATGATGTAAGTTTGTCCTGTGAAATACCAACAAACTTTAATTCTGCTAAGACAGCAGTGGAACTGGAAGATATTTTAAATATTAATAATAAAACAGAACAACCAATATTAATAAATAAAAACCACACAAAACCAAACCATAACTAAAATAGATTATCTCTATAAACAAAATTTCCCCTTGAAGTGGGTCTTATGTAAAATTTACTTGTTTTGAATGTTATATTTTATGTTTTTCCCTCATCACAAACATTCCTGGATTGTTTCTTTGATTCTTTTTTTTTAACAAATGTTTGAGAAATCTTTTATTCTCATATAAATATATATTTATTTATATGGCCGCTCTTCTGTTGATGCGAGGAGCGGCCATATTGGATCATGAGGTCAGCCTACCCAGATAATCTGGCTCCTGGAGGCGTTTTTATCTTATCATTTTCTGTTTGTTTTTATTCTAACACAATTTGTAACTTTTTAAAAGGTGCTTTGTAAATACAGTTAACCTCTGAACTTTAGGGAAACAGCAGAGTTAAAGGAGATCTGAGCAAAGAATCAGATTTAATCATGAATGTATGTTTAGTCCATTAAATCTGCTGGATGGAGAAGAGCTGGATCAAGTCAACGGTGATCATAAAGTCCAGAAGAGAAACAATTTCTGAAGACTTCAGGAGATTTTTAAGTCTTGTTAATTTCAACTTTGTTTTCTTTAAAGATGTATTTGTTAGTAAAAGCTAGATTTGAGTATGAATGTTGCGTTTTGATGTTTGTCTCAACAGAAGATCTATGAGTTCCTGCTAGAAGGTCAGGATGTTCAACAATTCGTTTGGGACTCCATTTGGCGGTGGGACGGGCGGCTTCGGCTCCTCTTCTGCCTTCGGCCAGCAGAGTAAGTTGGCTCTTCATCATTAGATCAAACCAACAGTGGCTCACAGTAGATCGTCCTGATTGGATCCCACATGGAGGGTCTCAACCTGATTGCCTCCAGATCATGTTATTATTGATAAAATCAACTCCTGGTTGTTAATCAGTCAGCAGCTCTTTTCTGCTGAGTCCATTAACAGCAGCTACAGCTCTTCCTCTACCAGAAGGTGGCGCTAAATCCTGCTTAACATGCTGCAGCTCTGGGTTTCCCGAGGAACCGTGTAGCTCCCTGACAAAAATGCCAAGGTGTTTTTATGTCCAGACCTGAACGCTGATGTTCCAATTTATCTGAATGCTTCAGGTTTTATCGGGATGTGTTGAGTTTTTATCAGGATTTTCTCTTCTGCCCTCTTCCTCTCCAAACAGACACGGGTTTCGGTGCAGCAGGAGGTTTTGGGACGTCGGCATTCGGGGCGACCACCAACACCGGAGGATTGTTTGGCTCCACGCAGAACAAACCTGGTTGGTTCCTCCGTCTTTCTCTTTGCTTCTGAGTTTGACCAGAACCTGAAGTAGAACCTGACTGTGTTTGACTGATGGGGAGATATTGGTGTTTTAATGAGAAGCTCTGATGTCTGGATGCTGCTTGAAAATCGTATAATTCTGTGATTTTTGAAGCTTGCCATTCATTTAATTAATAGAAACACAAATGACACTGAAACTGAAAGCAATTATCAAAATTACAGTAGAAGCGTTTATAATTTATTTTTAATTACGAATCTTGACATTTTTAAAATCAGCTTCATGTTAACTGGTCTGGAATTAAATTCAAATATTTCAGTTGAGTTCATCTTAATAAATTGGAGCTTCTGATGATTATTCAGGTCATTCTGCTGATTAATCAGATACAGATACTGAAACCTTTTTGTACAATATCAGAAATGGGTTAAAAAGCAAATAAAAACTTGAGGAATTCCTGAACTGGTTGTGAATCCTCAGAGCAGCTTGAGTTTGTGTCTCAGCTCTGACAGAGGTGCAGAGTTCTGAGTCGGGTTGGTTTGACCCGGCTGTGTTTTTGGTCCCGCCCCCTCAGGCGGTCTGTTTGGGTCCAGCACCTTCAGCCAGCCGGCGACTTCCTCCACCAGTACCGGGTTCGGGTTCGGCGGCGCCACCGGGACGTCCACCAGCCTGTTTGGAAACACCGGGACCGGAACCAGCGGCGGCCTCTTCTCCCAGCAGAGCAATGCGTTCGGCGCCAACAAGCCCACTTCCTTTAGCAGTGAGTGTCCTGTGGCGCGGCGGCGGCCGGGTTTTGACAGGTTCTGATGAAAACTCTTCCCTCAGGCTTTGGGACCAGCACCAGTAGCGGCGGTCTGTTCGGCTCCACCAACACCACCACCAATCCATTCGGCGCCTCCAGCTCGCTGTTCGGAGGCTCCGGCTTCGCAGCCAATCAGCAGCCAGGAACCACAGTGAAGTTCAACGTGAGTGTTCAGGAGGCGGGGCCAGCAGAAAGCGCATCATGGCAGCTCTGCTCCAGTTTCTGATTACTTTCATGTTTTAGATCAGGACAGAAGGTAAAATGGCCGCTTGGTGCCATGGTAACCGTTTTAACCTCCATCTGAAATCTGTGCAGCCTCCAACAGGAAGTGACACGATGGTGAAAGCCGGCGTGACCACGAGCATCAACACCAAACATCAGTGCATCACCGCCATGAAGGAGTACGAGAACAAGTCTCTGGAGGTGTGTGTGGCTGCAGCCTGTTACATGAAATCAGTTTAATTTCTAAGTCAGAGTTTTGGTTCTGCATCGACGTGATTCTGGGGAGAAAGCGGAGCAGGAAGTGATTTGGTGACGATCAGAGGAGCTGATTGGTTGGTTTGTTGCATTCAGACCAGGACGGTTTCTGAGTTGGAGCTGCTGATTCTGGATCAGTGCCGCTCTGGAGAACTGAATGTGGTTCTGCTGGCGGTTCTGATGAATCCTGTCGGATCGTTGCTCCATGCTGGGAACCTGCATTTTTTCCTGTTGTAATGATCTTCTGAGTTTTCTCCTGGTCTCCATCGTGTGCAGGAGCTGAGGCTGGAGGATTACCAGGCGGGCAGGAAGGGCCCCACCAACCCCATGGCGCCCGGCGCCGGCGGCCTGTTTGGCGGGGCCACCCCCACCTCCAGCGCCTCCACCGGACTCTTCGGCCCCACCGCCTCCAACTCCAACTTCAACTTCGGGGCCAATAAATCCACGTTTGGACCCGGTGAGTCCTCAGTCGGGTTCTGGTTCTGTTTAGGAAATGGTTCAGTCCAGAGACGCCGCCTGCTTCTATCCCCTCACAGCCACCGGATCCTTCGGAACCAGCACCAGCAGCCTGTTTGGCCAGCAGAACCAGCAGCAGGCCAGCAGCCTCTTCAAGCCGTTCGGCGGCACTACCACCACCCAGAGCTTCAACTTTGGCAACACCAACACCATGGGCCAGCCCAACACCAGCACCATGGTGAGAGCTCAGTGTCCAGCACGCCTTCACTGCCTTACTCTGCTCGACCTTTGACCTTTGACCTGTGGCCGTCTCCCCAGGGTTTGTTCGGCAGCACGGCGGCCTCTCAGCCGGGCGGATTGTTCGGAACCACCCAGACCAGCACCGCCACCGGCTTTGGGACCGGTTCTGGGCTGTTTGGCCAGCCGAACGCTGGCTTTGGAACTGTTGGCACACAGGTACGGGTCACGACCCAAAAACCACTTTTAATCCACCATCGACCGGGCAGAGTGAACTGATTCTGATGTTTGTGACCAAACTACACCAGATATCGTCTAAAAAAGACAAACAATAAAATACTATTAATATATTTTTTACACTTCAATTAAATCTTAATTTATTTGTCAGTATCTATATAACGCTGGTCACATTTCAAAGCAAAGTAAATCTAACCTGAAATGGACAACGAGGAGTCAGCATATTGGTATGCTTCACTGAGTATTATAAATATTAGAGATGTGCCGATCAGGTTTTTTCCTCCCGATACCGATACCGATCACCCATGTGGGCTGATCACTGATACTGATCACATAATTATTATTATTATTTTTTTTTATC
>NW_015113507.1:52697-70280 GCF_001443285.1 Poecilia latipinna
TCACCGATCATGCACTTTTTCACGAAAATCGGCCCGATTATGATCGGTGACCGATCGATCGGCAAACCTCTAATAAATATCCTCTGGGATTAGGTTTTCTCATATTTTCCTTAATTCATCCGTTTTGTTTAGTAATTCTTTGCTTTGCTGGTTGTGATTGGTTGTTATTTATCGAAGCCGATCGACTGTTTACAATGAATACTGTGGATGAAAACATCTGATTGGCTCCTGCTGTGGTTCATTTACATGAACTTTATAAAGTTGCAGCACAAATGCAGAGCCAAGCGCTGCCAGAACACAGATAGTGAGTGAGATTTAAGATTAAATTTATTTGGTATGAACAGTCTACATGAATTATTTCTGTAAATGTGTCAGAATTAAGCACGTTATTTTTTTCATCTGTTGTTTCTGGAAAATGCTCAATTCATCCTGATAAAAACAAACTAAATGATTTAACCACACAAATTTACTCAATAAATACAGTCAATACAAACGAATAAAAAAAAAACAATGAAACTACAAAGGGAGGATCATAACTGTAGTGCAGACGAACCGCGGGCGCCATGTTGTTTTTTTGTTCACGTAGATCTATGCGCTCAGATCTGTCTCCTTCCTGCTGATAGTTCTGTTTCTGTCCTCTTCCAGCCCAGTCTGTTCGGAAACAAACCCACCGGGTTCGGAACCGCCACCACCAGCGCTTCGTCGTTTGGCACCAACACCGGACTCTTTGGGAACAAGCCCGCTCTGACTCTGGGGACCGGAACCAACACCTCCACTTTCGGTGAGCGTCCAGGGTTCTGCCGACCCGCTCCGGATCCTTCTTCCTCCTAACTCCCTGTCTCTGCCTCCAGGTTTTGGAGCGAGCCCGGCTGGAGCAGGACTCTTTGGTAACAAATTGGCCACTGGTGGACTGGGAACTGGACTGGGAGCCAACTTTGCGACGGGTACCGACCCGGAGCAGAACTGCTCTGGAATACGAATCTCTACAAATGAAATATTTGCTGATTGAATGTTGAGATGTTCTGATTGGGTCTGTGCAGCTGATCTGTGCCGTTTGTCCCGCAGTCGGAACGGGGACCACTCTGTTTGGAAACACCCAGAACAAGCTGGGCACGGCGCCGGGAACCCTGGGAAGCTTCGGCACCGGCGGCTTCAGCGGCGGCAGCAGTAGCCTGGGCTTCGGGGCCACACAGCAGCCCGTCGGTGAGCCGCCGGTTCCGGATCCGACCCGTTTCCCCAGCCGTCCACACACTCTATAGATCTGTTTCCTGTTTCAGCGCTGACTGACCCGAACGCCAACGCCGCCCAGCAGGCCATACTGCAGCAGCAGCTCAACGTGCTGGCCTACTCGCCGTACGGCGACTCGCCGCTCTTCAGGAACCCGCTGAGCGACCCCAAGAAGAAAGAGGAGGTGAGTGGCGGCGGCGGCATCATGGTCGCCAGGACGACCACTTCCTCCTTACATTTGATCTGTGATCTGATTTCGGGTTCCAGCGTCTGAAGCCGACCAATCCGACAGCCCAGAAGGCGCTGACCACGCCCACCCACTACAAGCTGACGCCGCGACCCGCCACCAAGGTCCGGCCCAAAGCGCTCACTTCGTCCGGCACCTCCAAGTCGCAGCTCTTTGACGGTCTGGACGACGACGAGCCGTCGCTCACCAACGGAGCATTTGTGCCCAGGTGCCGTCTGGTCGCCATGGTAACCAGGAGCGTGGCCGGTCGGACACGTCCGTCTCACGCGGTTCTGTTGTTTCTGCGCAGGAAGAGCATCAAGAAGCTGGTTCTGAAGAACCTGAGCAGCAGCCAGTACAGCAGCAGCAGCCTGAACAAAGACAGCGACGACCTGGCCTCGCCCTCAGAGTATCCTCAGAACGGACACAGGTACCGGAACGACCCACAGGTTCTGTTCCAACAGCAGGACCGGCTCGACCCAGACTGACTGAACCAGTTTCACTGTAGATGAAATAATAACCTGTAAATGATCATTAAGTGAACTTATTGATATAAAACTGAATCAGGACGGGTAAGGACAAGTTTTTCTTTTGATATTGCAGCATCAGTGGGTTTTATAGAGTCTTTATGCTGCGTTTCATTTCAGAATGGAGGAGTTTGATTGGTTCGTCTGCTTTACCTTCATTAAATTGTTTGAGACTTCAACGTAGCACAGATTGTTCACATAGATCTATGCACTGACATCAGTCTCATTCTGCGTTCTGATTGGTGCTTTAAATAAAACTCTGAAATCAGATGCAGGGACACGGCAGCCAGACTGGTGGAGGCATCTTCCTCCTTCAGTAAAGAACAGATGTTCAAACTCCCAGATCCTCCAGGAGTTCAACTCCATTTTAAATATCCAGAATAAACAAATAAAACAACAAATAAAAGGATTTATGAGGTCTCTGGAAAAAAAATTATTCTTCAAAAAAAAAAGACCGAAGTAGCAGACTGAAGACTTTTATCATTCAGTTTTTTGGTAGATGGAGAAAAACGATAAATCATGAAGTGCAGGGAGACTTTCTGTGTGTTGAATCTCAGCGGGTTGCGGTTGAAAATGAATCAGTTCTGTTAACGTTCTGCTTGTCCTGCAGCCAAGTGGAGGACGACGAGGTTCCAGGTGTGAGCGGCCGGGCCGACGACGACCCCGAGGTCACCCAGTTCTACGTGAACCCCATCGCCAAGCCCATCCCGCAGGGCCGCGCCCAGCCCAGCCTGCAGGACACCATCAGCGACCTGAACATGCACAAGCAGCCCAGGAACGGCCTGGAGGTGAGCAGGTCACGCCGTTCTGCTGGTTCACTGTTACCAGGCCCAGGTCTACATGTTGGATCAGATCTGATGGAGCCGGACGCAAAGATCAGCTTCTGATTAACATGAGAATCTCTGAGAGGATCGTCTGGTTTATTTTCAGCTTTTCAGGTTGTTTAGATTAGAGATGAACCGATCCACCAACCAATCCACTGTTTCACTTCTGATACCTGAGCTTTAGTATCGGCTGATGCAGAAAAACAGCTGGGTGACTTAAAACTGTCCTTTTTTAACATGAATGTCCTGAACTCCAGATTTATTTGATAACTGCAGCAGCATGATGTCGCTCAGAGCAGGAAGCATAGAGTTAGAGTGAATAGATCTGCCTTTCTCGTTCCCCCAGCTGAGCAGCGACGACGTCTCTGCGTCCTTCGGTGATGACTCTCTGCAGGAGGACAGGGAGGATGAGGAGGAGGAGCAGCAGCAGGAGGCCAAACCGTCTCCTCACCCTGCAGGTCAGAGCCTGTCCCTGTGACTGCGTTTCCCATCAGCCCCTCTGCTGGGTGGGCGGGGCTAAGCGTGTGTTCTGCTTCCAGGCATCGTTCTGAACCGGGTGGGTTACTACACCATCCCCCCTCTGGACGACCTGGCCGAGATGCTGGACGAGAACGGAGAATGCGTCGTGGAAAACTTCACCGTCGGCAGGAAAGGTAGCGTCCAGATCCTCCCGGATGAAATGTTCCTGAATGAATCCCATTGGTCGGGTGACTCTGAGCTGGATGCTGATTGGTCCTTGCAGGTTATGGCTCTGTCTTCTTCCCCGGAGAGGTCAACCTGACGGGCCTGAACCTGGACGAGATCGTCCACTTCAGGCGCAAAGAGGTCATCATTTACCCTGACGACAAGAACAAGCCGCTGGAGGGGGAGGGGCTTAACCGGTGAGGCGGAGCCTAAATCTGACGCTTTATTTCTAAAGCTTTTCCAAAAGAATCCAGAAACAAATGTAGGAAAAAGATATCCATTATCCATAGCTCATCCACTAACCTTTGAACTCCAACAGACTGAAGGTTTCTGTTGATTTATCTGTTTATCTGTTAAAAAATGCAGTTCCACTGCATTTTTTAATATTGTTTAAAATCAACTGTATTTATAAAGCTATCAATACAGTTGACTTATAGCTTTAATTAATCACATTACTGACAAAATGAGCAACATTTTCAAATCAAAATCATTTTTACAGCTAAATTATTGACTAAACAGCCATCAGAACTAAAAAAATAAAATCTAATTGTTTATTTTTATGGCACATTTCGGCAACAAGGCAGGTCAATGTGCTTTACATGACAAGTCATAGAAACAAAAATTATTTATCATTTTTAATGTGTTCTTCAGGTTCAAGGTGTTTTTTTATCTGTTCATCTCCACAATTTCTCATTCTTGGAGCTTCTGTAGAAATGTGATTATAGATGCTAACATTAGCGTTAGCTGCTATATGTTTAGCATTGAGGTGCTATTTTAGGCTAGCATAGCTTTCTGACAGGCTAAGTCCTTTTAGCACAACTTGAACACACCGATGGTCTCTCCGAGCGTCCAATCAGATCATTTGAAGCAGAAATTACAGAGAAGCTGGAGACGAAAGATAAATGGACTTGATGTAACTAATCAAAGCGTCAGACTGTGTGACTAGCCAACACTAGTGTTGGCTAGTCACTGTGTGACTAGCCAACACTAGTCACACAGTGACTAGTATTGGCTCATCAGACGGTTCGGTTCAGTCCGTGTGCCGATTCTCGTCCTGACACTGCTTCCTGTCTGCAGGCGGGCTGAGGTGACCCTAGACGGCGTCTGGCCCAACGATAAGACGACCTGCGCTCAGATCCGCAGCCCAGAGCGACTCGCCGACATGAACTACGAGGGCCGGCTGGAGAAGGCCTCCAGGAAGCAGGGCGCGCGCTTCCTGGAGTACCGACCCGAGACGGGCTCCTGGGTGTTCGAGGTGGGTCCGGTCCCGTCCGGTTCAGTCCAATAGAACCCGCAGGTCATCAGGGAATCTGACTCCGCCCCCTTTCTCCTCCAGGTCAGCCATTTCTCCAAATACGGCCTCCAGGACTCGGACGAAGACGACGAGGTCCCGCCCAAAACTGACCCCAAGAAGCTGAAGACGATGATGTCACTTCCTGCTTCCAGGCTGCAGCAGCTGCTTCCTCCATCCCAGCAGCAGGTGGCGCCGCAGGCCCAGGTAGAGCAGCCTGCGCCCCCCCACACTCCTCCTCTTCCTCACTCACACATTGATCAGATTTTCTCATTTAATCTGGTGATAAAATAATTTAGACCGGAAGAAGCAAGCTCACATTTATTAACATTGATTATTATTATTTTTATTATTTATTATTATTATTATTACTAGTATTGTTTGTTTTGATCTGAGCTTTTTTCCTCCAGGTGCCTTCAGAATAATTAAGATGTAATAATTTAGATTATTTTGCAAATTTTAATCTGATGTATTAATAAAAATCTGGATGTTTATTCCAGTCAGGAGATTTATCTGCTGGGTAAACAGAAATTAAATCCTGACCTGCCTGGTGGGACGTGTTTAATGTTTACTGCAGTCCAATCATAAATGCTTTTTTTAACCATAAATTTGTTTTTCAGCTGAAATTTAAAAGTTTTGATTTATTAATGAATGAATTGATTGTAAATCAGTATTTTCTGTCTGACTGATGGATGTTTCATCATTTTTAAATGTTGGTGGCTGTGTTGCTCCGGGTCTCAGCTGATCGATCCGGTTCTGGTTCTCATCGGAACCAGAACCTTTTTACTTTTTCTGATGCTCCTGGTTCTGATTCTGGTTAAAGGCCGGATGTGAGTTATTTTCCTGTTAGTTCTCAGATGAAGGTGAAATTAATGCGACTTTTTAACATGAATGTAATTTCTATTTTCTGTTTAATAAAGTATTAAAGATCCTTTCAGTTTCTCTGTTTAGTTTTTTATTTTAAGTCTGAAATGAATCTGATCCTCTAATCGGGTCGATGTGAGGACATGTTGCAGGTTTGATCCGGTTCATCTGATGGACGCTTGACCTCTGACCTCACTTGGTCTGTCCAGAGTTTCTCCGTCCGTCCTCACGCTCTCTGTCTCTGTCTCCAGTCCACCGCTGTGGATTTGGCGAGCGGCGTGGCGGAGCTGGACAGCGACATGGCCGACATCACGCAGGGCGTCCCGACAGAGAGCATGCTGGGAGGAGAGGAGGAGGACAGCGAGCTGCCGCTAGTCGACATGGAGACGGCGGCGCTGACGGACCACGAGTCGGTGGCGTGCAGCCACATCCCGTCCACTCTGGGCATCAATCCGCACACGCTGCAGGTAGAACCGCCAAGCCGCTTCAGAGGAGAACCACAGGAACCCGGAAAATAAAAACCGTCTCAGTAACGAAGCTAGGACTGCAGTTTCTGTCATGGGGAAAACACACGATAACCTCATGATTATCACTGATCTACTGACGCTACCTGAGAAATATTTTCATGGAATTTTGCAGTATTTTTTCTTATCAAAATCTATATATAAAAATAAAAAGATGACAGACTACACACAAACTTTATTTATCCATTCAGGAACTTAAATATCTTGATTTTTATTATTCACCAAATCATTCGTGGATTATATCTGGACATACTGCCACCTGCAGGTGGGAGTTGGCATCACTTGAATCCAATGATTCTGACTGTTTATGCTGAAAATTTGTAATAAACTCTGGAGTTTCTCATTGTAATTTGGAAATAACAGCCAGAGGACGCCGGACATGTGAAGGGACGGGATGGTACTTCAACTATTAACCTGGCTTAATCTGTTTCCACTGTAAACTAAGCAAAGCCTGGTGGGGGCTAGTAAAGCCTGGAGCCCCGCCAGTCTGATGATAAAACTCAGTTATTGGTGTGAAAAATCCTGGGATCTGCTGTTGTGAATTTCTGCAAAAACCTGTAAGGGCTAACGAGATAAAATGGTTCCACATTCCTGTAAAAGGAGGCAACTGCTGTTGGCTTCTTTTACAGGAGCTGTTCTCCTTGGAAACAGGAAGTTAGCCAAGTTAGCTACACATTCTTATATCTCTTTCTGTTTTCTGACATGTTTCCAGACGTAGAGTCCGTTGAAGAACCAGAATCTTGTTTCCTTTTTAAATGTTTCGTTTTGGTTCAGCTTAAGAGGTGCTGAGGCGACTGTCAGTTATCCATCTGAGCAATCAGATTACTTTCTGTTTCCAGATCATGAAGGCGTCTCTGTTCACTGAGGACGAGGAGGACGGAGACATGTTCCAGCCTCACAGAGCGACCAAGGCGTCTGCCGACGTCTCGTCCCCTCGGCTCGTCCTGCCAGGCTCTCAAGGCCGTCCATCTGGTAGGAAACTCTTCCTCGCGCTGATGAAGACCTTCCTGCAGGTTTCTGACCTTCCTCTCTCTGCAGTCGGGGGTCTTCTTCAAGCCCGCTTCACCTCCGGCATCTTCCCTCAGCGCGTGGACGCTCCTCTGTCCCGCGGCTCCCCAGCGGCAGCAGACCCGCCTCGGCCTCCGCAGTGGAAGAGTCCAGTCCCCACCCCGTTCCTGCTGCCGGCCCGGGCCCCGGAGCCCGCCATCCGGACGGTGGGGGTGCGGCGGCTGGGCGGCCCCGTCCCTCTGAAGGAGTCCGTCACTCAGGGGAAGGTCGGTTCTGGATCACCGACTGAGCCACGAAACTTCAGCAGGAAGCTGTAACAGCCTGTTCTTCTGCTGTCCTGCAGGGGGCGCTGCTGATGGACACCGGCCTGTTCGCCACCCGCTCCTTCAGAGTGGGCTGGGGTCCCGGCTGGACCCTGGCCCACTGCGGCAACCGGCTCAGCACACAGACCGCCAACCAGACAGAGCTCCAGGAGCAGCGCACCAAGACGGACTTCAGCTTCCTGCACAAACCGGCCCGGACCAAACCGTAAGGAAAAACTCCTGAACGGGCTGAAAAACGGGCCCAGTCCGCTAGGCGAGCAGTAGCTAAGAACATGTTAGGTTCATGGTGACGCAGAAGGTTCTGCTGCAAGTCAAACTGTAACCCCGTTTCTCAGGAGTTTAGTGACGGTTTGTAGCTGCAGATAATCCAGCAGGTTTACAGGAAGCCCAGAGTTCATCTGTTGGGTTTGATTCCTAAAATAAAATCCACTTTATGACCTGGAACAGCGTAGAACCCGCAGTTAGAACCTGCGGTTCCCCCAACAGGTCGGAAGAGACTTCCTTCTTTAAACCATCAACCACCATTTAAGGGCCTGATAGAGCAAAGGTTAGGTTTAGTGGGGACATTTCAGAGGGTTCTCTCTAAGGTCAAAGGTTAACCTGAGCTGTGTGTCTCCAGGCTCGCTGAGAGCCCCTACAAGGTGGTGGTGGAGCAGCTGGTGGGGCTGGAAGCTCTTCAGGGAACGAAGATGATTGAGGAAGAAGAGGAGGAGGAGGAGGAGCGGCATGCCGTGCTGCAGCGCCCCCTCGAGATCAGCCTGAAGCACAGCACCGTCAGCGTCCCTGAGGGCGCGTCCTGTCCGCTGGTGGAGCCGCGGCCCGGTGTGGCGGCACTGCATGACTACGCCGAGTGGATCAGGGAGCTGAGCGCAGAGCGCGGCGATGCAGACCGTGAGTTCTGGTTCGGTGATGGACGGTTTGTCTCCGCGCTCCGTCCCTGACCTGTCCTGTCCATCCTGCAGCCATCCTGGGCCACTGGGCCGAGGTCTGGACGCTGTGCGAGGCCCTGTGGGGCCAGCTGGACCCGGACGCCAGCCCACTCGACGACTACCAGCAGCAGCTGCAGCGCCGCCGCGCCTTCTCCGACTGGCTGGCCCGCGGCGCCGCCCGCAGGGTGGAGGAGGAGGTGGCACTGGCGGGGAAGGGCCGCCACACGGAGGCGCTGTTCAGCTACTTGACGGGCCGCCGCGTCAGCGAGGCGTGTCAACTTGCCCAGAGGGAAGGTTAGTGGAGCAGACAGAACCTCGGGTTCTGATGGAGACCGGCAGAACCTGATAGTGAATTTAAACTGGAGATATAAACGTGTAACCATGGCGATGTGTGCGTTTAGGTGACCACCGCCTGGCCCTGCTGCTGTCGCAGGCCTCTGGATCAAGGGTCTGCCGTCAGCTGTTGGACTTGCAGCTGGCCGACTGGAGCCGGACGCAGACTGACCTCCACCTGAGCGAGGAGCGGCTGCGGATCTTCGCCCTGCTGGCCGGGAAGCCGGTGGGTTTTGTTGGCCCGGAGCCGTCCTACCTGCTGCCCGGTTCCGATTCTGAACGGTTCCATCTCTGCAGGTGTGGCAGTCGTCCGGGTTGGCAGTGAACGTCTGCTCAGAGCTAGACTGGAAGCGCTGCCTGGCCGTCCACCTGTGGTACCTGCTGCCACCCACCGCCTCCGTGGCCGACGCCCTGGCCGCCTACGAAGACGCTTTCCAGGTGAGTCCCGGCCAGACCCGCCTCTCTGCCGGGTCAGAACTGCTCTGATGGTTCTGTTGCCCCCTGCAGGGCTCCACAGAGGCTGGCAGGTATGCCTGCATGCCGCTGCCGCCGTACCTGGAGGGGTCACCACCCCTAGAGGAGGAGGAGGAGAAGGAGGAGCCTGAGCGGCCGCTGCTCGACCTCTGCTTCCACCTGCTGAAGCTCTACAGCGACAGGTAAACCTGAGGCACCAGAACCAGTTCTGACTCACTGCACTGAACCAGTTAGCACACAGTTGTCAAACTCCAGTCCTGGAGGGCCACAGCCCTGCAACTTTTAGATGTGTCCCCGCTGCACCACACCTGAATAAAATAATTAGGTTATCAGCAAGGCTCTGGAGAACTTATCTACACAAGGTGGCAATTAAGCCATTTCATTCCAGTGTTTTGTACCTGTGGCACATCTAAAAACTGCAGGACAGCGGTTGAGGACTGGAGTTTGACACCCCTGAGTCAGTAGAACCACCTGAATCAGGTTGTACCTTTTCCATTTAAACGGTTTAAAGTCGATTATTTAAAACCTGATCTGTGTTCCTCAGATCACCTGATCGGTTTGACCTGCAGTTCCTGTTAAAGGGCCGGTATCATGTTTGAGAAATCCTTTAATCAACCATTCAGCTGTCCAAAATGCCCAGGTGGACTTAGCCCCGCCCTCAAATGCAAAGCTCCTCCCCCACTCAGCTCCTTCAGACTAGCCAGCAGCCATTAGCAAACATCTGCTGTGCTCATTATAGGAGCTTCTGCTCTGAGCAACGCTGGTAAAAATGTTAAAGGGTTAATAGAGGATAACTTCCTGGAGGCGTCGCTTCAGTGGGAGCAGGAGTTTCTTAAAGAAACAGTGGCCCAATTTCAGGGACTTCAGTAAGGAAATAAATTTCCTGGAAACCCCATAGTACTGTTCCTGTAACAATCCGGTTCTGTTGACCCGTTTCCTCCTGCAGACTGTACGGCTTGCAGCCGCTGCTCGACCCGCTCACCGTCACCTGGCGGCGCCTGGACTACCGGCTCAGCTGGCACTTGTGGGGCGTGCTGCAGGCCCTGCGCTACACCCACCTGGCCGCACCGCGGCAGGGCCTTGTCCACGCCGCCTACGCTGCCCAGCTGGAGAGCGCTGGCCTCTGGCACCTGGCCGTGTTCATCCTGCTGCACCTCCCCGACCACAGGTCAGAACAAGAACTGGGTCTGGACCCGCTCTTACCATCCCAATCACAGAACTGGGCTGGTATTTCTGCCATAATGCTCAGCTGAAACCTTTAATGTCGAAAAGGGACGATAAATCTAAGTTGAATAAAATCTCCTGCGGAGTTCCACAGGGCTCCGTCCTCTTCAGTCTCCAGATGTGAACAATAAGCTGCAGCATGTCTAATGCATTACGAGTTTCCTGTGGCTGCTGTATGAATCAAGTTTCTTCTTCTCTGCAGGCAGCGGGAGCGGGCCGTCAGGGAGCTGCTGGCGCTGCACTGCCCCCTGCTGGAGACGGAGGAGTCGGCCCGCAGGGAGCGCTTCCTGACTGACAGGCTCCTGGTTCCGGAGAGCTGGATCCACGAGGCCAAGGCGGTCCGGGCCCAGCGGGACGGGGACCGCCACCGCCAGGCCCTGCACTTGTACCGGGCCGGACACTGGAACCAGTGCCACCGGCTGCTGATCCAACACCTGGCCTCAGGTATGCTCCGCATGCTGGACCAGTCCAGCTCACGCCACGTCACGTGACTCAACCCGTTTCTCCCACAGACTGCATCGTCAACGACAACCACGACTACCTGCTGGAGTTCCTAGAGGGCCTGGCGGTACCAGAACACAGCGCCAGCATCCAGGACTGGGACACGGCCGGCAGAGTCTACCTGGACTACATCCGGGTCATCAAGTCCCTGCAGGACATCCAGCAGGTCGGTTCGGTTCTGGCCTGGTACTGTTAACAGAAACGACTTCACTCTGATGTGGCAGTGAAGTGGATCAGTTTGTGAACTTTATAAAGTTCATTTAAAGACAAACTAAAACTGCAAACAGCAGAAATGATGTAAGATGAAGAAATACTGAAAACATCCAGGATGTTGAACTCTGAGCGGTGATAACAGCTGCTGCTAACGACTCATTCAGTCATCGATCGATCGATCGATGACTGAATTACTAAATATAATTTTTAATGCTTAATTCAAAATGGTTTGTTCAGTTTCTGCTTCCTGGCTGCTCTGTGTGGCTTTAGTCAGTTTGTCCAGTTAACCGTCAGTCCGTTACTAAATTAGTTGACATTTCAATAATCGTTTGAGCTCGGTTGCTGTTTTTTGGTAATTCTGCTAAACTATAATAACCTGTATCGGCGTTGTCGGGGTAACCGTTGAGGATTGTTTGTGTCTAACGTGGTTCTGCTGTCCCAGATGGACAGCTCCGGCGCCGGCTACCAGCTGGAGCGGCTCTACTCTGACGTGACGTCGCTCTGCGGCCGCATTGAGCTGCTGCCCTGCCGGACCGCCAGGGACCACCTCGCCCAATCAGGTGAAGGCCGGGAGCCGGCCAATCACAGCTCACGCTGCTCTGAAGTTTCAGGGTCATTCCCTCTGATCTAAGCTCCGCCCTTCCCCCTCTGCAGAGATGGCGAAGCGCGTGGCGAACATCCTGCGGGCCGTCCTGAGTCTGCAGCAGGGCGACGGCGCCGCAGACCCGCTCAGCATCCCACTGGCCCAGTTGGCGCCGCACATCAGCCGACTGCCCATGCCGGAGGATTACGCTCTGGAGGAGCTGCGCGGCCTGACCCAGTCCTACCTGCGGCAGCTCGTCGTCAGCCAGTGACCCGGACAGGAAACGCTCCAAGTCCCAGGTTGGACCCTCATCAGAACTCCGGTTCTGATCGTCAGGCTGGGATGAAACCGGCTCATTGGGAAGTTCAGACAACTCAAAACTGGACAGAAAAACCTGGAGACGAGTTGATTAGATTTTCTTCTCTCACAGGAAGTTTCTTCCTACAGGATTTCAAAATAAAATCAGAACATTGACACATCAGGAGAGACCCAAATGGATCAGAACCAGCAGGAATTTAAAGTCAGGTTTAAAAACCCTGAATGGATTATTGGTTCTGTTGGATCCGGATGTGTGAATGAAATGGATCAATTATGAAACGGCGTCGCCTGACCCGATCAGAGGCTCTTTAAACTCAGAGGTTCTATTTTTTTAGGTTTTCCTGTTGAAGCTCTAAAGTTTCCCCTCATGGTTCTGATCCGATACGCCGCTGTCAGAACCGACCAGGAAACACCAGAACTCTGTCAAAGAACCGAGCTTCTTTATTGAAAGTTTGTTGCCATTTAACGACCCTGTCTGTGGTTGCCATGGTTACACGGATGGACTCTGCTGTTGTGTGTCTGTGTGTGTCAGTGTGTGTGTTTTCTGCTGCTTCGTTGATCATATTTTTAATAAAGTTGAAGTAGAAATAAATAAAATGTCCAATGAGTTTATTTCCTTTAAAGAATCAACTCAAACATTTGGTTGTAAATTTTTAATAAAAAATAATGTTAGTGAATAAAATAAACTCCAAACGGAAACACATGTGTGGATATTTGATATGAATTGTAATGTCAATAATTTTATTGAACTAGAATCCAGAATCATCTAAATGGACAAAATCACATGAAATATTTAACATTTTTCTGCAGCTGCGATGATTTTAAAAACGTCTTTAAAACATTTTTCAAACATCTGAGACAAGTTTGATTTTACTGTGGAGTTTTTATCATTCAGGGTCAGAATTTTACAGACAGATGAGTAAAAAGTCAAACATGATGAAACCATCTTGTGAGACGTTGACGTGGAAATCACCATCTTTAAAGGAACGAAGAAACAACCATGTGAGGTCAGAGGTCGTTTACAGATGGAGTCTGATCCCTGCAGCAGAACCCTCTGGTACCTGCAGAGGTTCTGTTGGCTTTTAATCAGATTTCTTCTTCTTGAGTGTCTGAGACCCGGCGGCCTAAACAAACCAGAATGCATGAACGAAATATTTATCGTGAAATAACGATATCTGAAACACTTTCAGACAAAATCCTATTTTCCGTCTAAAACGTCTGTTTGAGGCTCATGGTGAAGCGTCAAACAGGATGTTCTCAGACAGACACAGAGTCACAATAAGACGTAGAAGTGGACCTCCTTTGGTCTCCATCATGTGGAGCTGGCGCTGGTCAACCCAGACCACCAGAACACCATTAACCCAGTCACTGCATGAGCAACGCGGTTCTGACTATGTCTCCATGGGGTAAAGAACAGCAGGAGGCGCCGTTATCAAGCTGTGACTGATCATCAAGGTCACGTCACTGTAACACGGAGAACTGGAGCCGTGTGAAGTTAGTTACCTCAGGCTGGGGGCTCGGCTGCCTCTTCCGCTTCGAAGGTCTGCCAGGACTCTGCACGGTTTCTCCACCTGCAGCTCCACCAGATCTCTGCTCTGAAATATTGAAAGAAGGTTTTTTCATTCTTGTTTCATTCATGTGTTGTGAGATGTTAAAGAACAAAGAACTGTTTCACTGATCAAATGGGTCAATAGTTAGATATCTGTTGAACTTTTTAGGTTGAAAGTCAGTAATGCAGCCAGTTGATTGCAAATGTTTATTCCCATCATTTATGTTTACTTATTTACTGAGTTCAGGTTTAGATTTTGAAAGCAGGAGTTGTAACTATGATAAGTTCACTCAGCATCACTGTTGATTGGTTAGCTCTGTGACATGTGTGCAGGAACCAGGAAGTGTGAAAATCTGTTTCTGAACGTTGTCCTTCTCCATCCTGCTCTCTGATGAGGGAAACGAGGAGAACCGGGCCCACAGCGGGTTTATCCGCCATCATTATCTGCTTCTATGCTAACTTATAGCAGGTATTTATACTGCTCTGATTTTTATTCAGTCAGGTAAAATCTCGTTTTTCTGAATGAACCGTTTCTGAACTCACCGTTTTCTCTTTCTTCAGAGTCTTCACAACTTCTAGTTTCCTCAGCATGGGCTGCAGCAGGTCCTGGATCTTACGATCCCCCTTGCAGATATGAAGCACATTCTCGTTGATTTCTTCGATGGACTTCTCCAGCCCGTAGTGCTGGATGATGATTTGAGCCATTTCACCTCTGGGTCTTTTGCGCTTCTCCTGCTCGGGGATTTTGTTTAGATACGTCAGCATCCGCTTGTACTGATAATCTGTTAGTTCCTCCAGGATCGAGCTCAGTTTTTCCCCCAATTGTTTTTCAAGTTTGGTCACCTGAACACAAACACCAGAACGATCAGAGGCCAGAGGTAATATGAGACGTCTACTAGGTTTAGTGACTAGATTGTTAAACTATGTGAATGGAATGAAACCCTCCCCATAAAACTGAATGCTGTTCCTCTTCCTCCTGACTGGTCAGCGAGCAGAGACTTTGAACATTATAAAACCTTACAATAAATACTGTTTAGGAATATATTCTTTGTCTGATTCTCTGGTTTTTGAAACTGTTTTTCCTCACTCTTTGCTAAAGAAAATGTCCACAACACTTCTAGAGAGAGAGAAAAAGCAAAAGAGAACAGTTTAAATAACAAATAATGTAAACTGGAGAGTAGTAGGAGAAGAAAGTGGAAAAGTGGTGAGTTTGTAGCATCATGACTACAGGAACAGCTCAGATGACCCCGGCTAGACGGTCAACTGTATCAAATTTTCCAGAAAGTTTTCCTTTGGAAAGTTTCAGACAAAGCCTCAGGAAACTGAACTGAAGGGTGAATCAGATTTTCAGCATCTGGATGAGATATTTCTACGACGGAACCGACTGAATTCACCAGGATTTAAGGACAGCAGAGAATCATCAGCATAACATTGATCCCATCTGATGATTATTCCTGTCATACTAACAGATCTATTTGCACACTTTGCATATTTATGCTCTGTAGTTTAAATTAGGGCTGATGCTGCTGCTTCAGTTGGTCATTTAAATAAAACTTTAACTGTTGATCAGGAAACAGTTTCTACCTGAGCTTTTTGTTCTGTTATAAAGTGAAAACCAACAATGCAGTCGGTTTCCATTATGTGCCTTTAAATTTCAACCAGCATTATTGATTGATTATCAATTACATTCTTAGTTCCTTCTGATGTGTAAACCAAGCCTTTAAAATGGGTTTATTTTCTCCACAGTGTAATGTTAATCATTCAGAAAAACATGGCGGACAGAAACGGATCAGCAAACTTTCAGAGAGGAAAAACAAATCTGAAACCAGTAAAAACCATAAGAACCAGTAAAAACCAGTGTTTGAACTGATCCAGCTGTAAAACTTACCTCTTCTTGATATTTTTTGCTCATTGTTGACGAAAGCAACACAAAAATTGGGAAGTCTGGAAGCTGAAAGTCACTGGTGACAGAAAAACAGACTCAGTAGAAGTTTCTCCAAAAGCTTCAGTCTGAAACTTTTACTAATAAACTCGATGCAGAAACTTTAAACTGAGACTTTCTCTCAGGTTAAAGTTTGATTTAAACTCAGTCTGGAGTTTTATTCCCACAGCAGAGTTTTAACTCCTTCGCCTTTATAAAATATTTTTGTTCTTCTGCTTGAAAAGCAAAGCAGTAAACGCCCAGAATGATTCAGCAGCAACAACAACAACAGTCTGTGAGCAGCTGGGATTGTTTAATAGAGTTCAGCCTTCAGAGATTCAAAGGGAAAAGAGTCACTGAGGTTCCAAAATAAAATACTTTTATTCCTTAAGATGAATCTGAAGAACTGTTTTAATTAAATTATTTAAACTATTTCAGTTTAAATAATTTCACTATTTATTTCAGTTTCAACTCCTCATTAAAGTCTTTACTCTCAGAGGAAGAATTTCGGTTCTTGGCTGACATTCTTCTTGGTTTCAGTCAGAACCAGAACCAGACATGGAGAAGCTGCATTCAGCTTCTATGTAGCACAGATCTGGAACAAACTTCCAGAAAACTGAAAAACAGTCGGAACACTGAGTTCCTTTAAACCTGAACTGAACACCCACCTGGTTGTTACTGGTTCCTCAGTTGGTGACTGTGGTGATGTTTTCATGATGTAAATCATTTGAACTGATTTTTTACTGAAATGTTTTATATTAATGTTGACCTGCATGTCCATCCTACCGCAAAATCTGGATATAATCGTTGAAAACCACACAACAGAAAAGTTCAGCACATAAAATGTGTGAAAATTATCTGTAAGAACAGAATGACGTCAACTTATTCTTTTAGCCAAATTTCTGTTTTCTTGGACCTTCAGACACAGAGAACGTCCAGAGTTCACTGGAACACAAACATTAACACCAAACATCTAAACTGTGCGGCTGTGATAAATCACTAATTGTTGAGATTAGGATTAACTCCTCACAGGCGGCTAAACAACAAAGATATCCTTTGGATTTCAGCAGATGGACAAAGTCATTATTAACGATGGTGGGTGGGCTGCTGCGTTTAGGCAAAGAAACGGTTTAATGTTCAGTGTGTCAAACGCCTGCAGGTGTGCTACAGCAAGTCGTCTGAACAGTTTTACTCCTGCCTCCAAAACCATCGTTCTCTCTGTAACAAACAAAAGACAAACCTCAGAGTTGTGATCTCCTGCTGCAGTCGCTGGTCTCTTCTGTTTCAACTTGGTTTTCTGATTTTCTGCACCACACCGTCTGCTAAAACGGAGGAATCCGGATGTTCCTAGCAGGGAGCCGTGATAAAAGCTGCTAACGGTCTTTAATTCCTCATTCTCTGTCTCACACAGGAAACCCTGGAATGTTCTCTGATTCCTTGAGTTTTTCAGATTTTTGTTGATACAGTTTCACTGATCAGGATTTGTGTGAATAACAGGCTTTTGGTTTGAGAATAGAAGGTTTGTAGGTTTCTTTTTTAACCTCCGACCCCTTCGGCACAGAAGACATTCATCTTATATCTGACCATGATGTTCAGAACCTCCACAGAATCAGTTTTACAGCAACTTCAGCTAATTGCTGCTGGCTAGTCTGAAGGAGCTGAGTGGAGGAGTTTCAGGCGGAGTGCTGCTCTGTGAGGCAGAAACTGGGAATCTGAGGAGGAGCTGCGCCCTGTAGGTGGGGCGAGGTACACCCAGGCATTTTGACAGCTAAATGGTTGCCATGGAGATTAAAGGATTCCTCAAACATGAAAGAATCAAAGTGACACTTCAGGTTTGATTATGGGGTGTTTTGAGTGTAAAGTTGGGCTGTTTTTGTTAATAAATTCTCAGACTTAGTTGGTTCTGGTCATTCCTTGTTGCTAAGGACCTTCTGTCATCCACCTCCCTTCCTCCAAAAACCCTCCAACATGCCACATTAGCTCTGCTGCAGCTGGTGTAATTCTCAACACCAATTATTCCAGTTACACATGATCACCTAG